>NC_080556.1:2677500-2765000 GCF_028640845.1 Ahaetulla prasina | reverse complement strand
CCCCAGCTATCTTTCAGGGAGTGATAGCTTCGGAAATTAACCAGGCTAGAAATTCATCCTGATCCATCATCAGTAGCCTTATTAGCTGTCTGGCTGATGGGACGTGGCTTTTTGGCTCAACTGAATGACCGGCACAGCTGCCCCACAGGCGGCCACAGATGTGGTGATGTGAGGACCCGGCAGAAACTGGCCATTAAGGTGGAAACCTTTTCTCTCTATCCGGCATCATTGGACGCTCGTCCCCCAACCGTGCTTTTCATCAGGACTTTCGGGACCGCCGCGCATCTCCTCAGCATCTCCGTAAAAAGGCTTTTAATTTGAGGGTCGGAGTTTTAGGCGATGGCTCTTCCTTTAATCCCAGTCATTTTTAAAGAGAGCTGGCGCTGCCAAATTGCCCGTCACTTCGACGGACTTCGGATAACTTGATGGTCACTTTAAGCATCCGCTCCTCTGCGTACGTGAAAATGAAATTTCGTGGCACACGCAACATTCCAAGGCTCGCCCCCTCCAATAGGCGCTACCTCAGTGTGACAAATAAATGCATAAATAGACAAATAAATGAAGTAGGATAGCAACAGCCCTTAGACTTATATACCGCTTCACAATGCTTTTACAGCCCTCTCTAAGCGGTTTACAGAGTCAGCCTATCGCCCCCAACAATCTGGGTCCTCATTTTACCCACCTTGGAAGAACGGAAGGCTGAGTCAACTTTGAGCTGGTCAGGATCGAACTTCCTGGCTGTGGGCAGAATTTGGCTGCAATATTGCGTTCTAACCACTATGCCACCACAGATTCCTTCCTCCTTCCTTCCTTCCTTCCTTCCTTCCTTCCTTCCTTCCTTCTTTCATTTTTGTCCTTCCTTCCTTCCCTTCCTCCTTCCTTCCTTCCTTCCTTCCTCATTTTAATTCATTGAGCTGAGTCCATTTCTTTCTTTCTTTCTTTCTTTCTTTCTTTCTTTCTTTTTTCTTTCTTTTTTCTTTCTTTCTTTCTACCTCCCTCCCTCCTTCCTTCCTTCCTTTGCAAGCAATACCCCTTATATAGCGCTTCTCAGTGCTTCACAGCCCTCTCTAAGCGGTTTACTGAGTCAGCCTCTTGCCCACAACAATCTGGGTCCTCATTTTACCGACCTCGGAAGGACGGAAGGCTGAGTCGACCTTGACCCGGTTAGGATCGAACTGCTGGCAGTGGGCAGAGTCGGCCTGCAATACCACATTCTAACCATTGCGCCACCAGGGTTCTTTGGATTAAGGCAACGATTTGCTGTGCCGCCACCAAATCTTCCCCACCACCTTCAAATTGCAAAAGACAAGAGGGTAAGGAGATGCCCGCCACCGGAAGTCCTCAAGAGTTCACTTAGTGACGATTCAAAGTTACGTCGGCCCCGAACCAAGGGACTTAGGCCTGCTTTTTCACGCTTTACCCGACCGTCGTGGCACCTCTGTGGTCGCCACGCCATCGCATGATTCCCCTTTTGCAACCGTTTGACCCAGGCGGAAGCCCGCTTCACTTAACGACCGAGCTGACTCACTTAAGCACGGCAACGCTTCACTTAAGAACGGTGGCAAGAAAGGGAGCCAAACTGCCTTAACAATAACAGTAACAGAGTCGGAAGGGATGACCTCAGAGGACATCTAGTCCAACCCCCCTGCTCACGCAGGAGACCCATATACTAGGGATTCGAACTGCCGAACTGCTGGCCCTTTCTGATCGACGAGCTCAGCGTCTTAGCCACTGAGCCAACTCGCCAGTCAACTTAGCTGACTTAACTTAGTTACGTTAGCCCTAACGAACGTCTCGCTTAGTGACCCATTCCCGGACTCTGCTGCAGTCGTAAATCGAGGTCTATCTAATTACTATTTTATATTCTTTTTTTTCCCCCCCTTTATTTTCTTTTTAACGGAGGGCTTGAGGGCTTTCCAAAGGGGACCTTACGATTATTTTGATTCTTATTTTTTCCCCTCTCCACCTTAAGAAGACAGCCGAGGCTCAAAGCAAGAAGAAAAGAACATTTCTAACAGCTCCCTTATCTCCCCTGTTGAACTGTGTGTCCCCTCCGCGTTGAAAGTTAACAACTATGGCATAAATAACCTTCCCTCTTGACTGCCCTGTCTGTGAAGGGTTTAACGTCTAGATGAAAACCGGGAGGAGAACCGCTTATTCCGTTATTTTAGAAAGACAGGGAGAAAAGCAAGAACTTTGGTTTATTGGTCCCCTGGGAAGTTTACACAAGGGTGGGCTGCTGGGGTGTTTGCAGGGGGTTCGGGAGAACCTGTAGCTAAGATTCTGTGCAGTTGGGAGAACCCCCAAATCCCACTCCGGGCTGGCCCCCTCACACCCCGCCCCTCCCCTCCCAGGAGTCCCCATACCAGGGGTGAAATGCTTCCGGTTCGGACCGGATCGCCTGATCCGGTAGCGATGGTGGCAGCTGGTTTGGAGAATCAGTAGCAAAAATCCCTGCCCCCTCCCCCCGCCGCCCACGCATGCCCAGCTGAGATCATCAGAGGTTTTTTTTTAAAAAAAAACTTTTAAAAAAGCATTTTTTCTACACCGTCTTCGGCCGAAGAGGTTGTAAAAAAAAAATGCTTTTAAAAGGCTCTGGCAATCAGGCAACTCAGCTGGGATCGTTAGAGCCTTTTAAAAGCATTTTTTCTACAACCTCTTCGGCCGAAGGAAGGAAGGAAGGAAGGAAAGTAG
Organism: Ahaetulla prasina; assembly: GCF_028640845.1. Taxonomy (NCBI): domain Eukaryota; kingdom Metazoa; phylum Chordata; class Lepidosauria; order Squamata; family Colubridae; genus Ahaetulla; species Ahaetulla prasina. Next base: position 2,762,306 of record NC_080556.1, on the reverse strand, counting down.
GGGAGGAGGAGGAGGAGGAAAGGAAAGGAAGGAAGCAAGAGAAGGAGGAGGAAAGAAAAGGAGGGGAGGAGGAGGAGGGAGGGAGGGAGAGGAGAGGAGATGGAGGAAAGGAAGGAAGGAAGGAAAGGAGGGGGAAGAGGAGGAAAGAAAGAAAGGAAGGAAGGAAGGAAAGGAGGAGGAGGAAAGGAAAGGAAGGAAGGAGGAGGAGAAGGAGAGGAGGAGGAAGGAAGGGAGGGAGAGGAAGACTTGGTGGCTTTCTGGCAGGTGTTTCATTAACAGTGCTGGCTCTCAACTTAATTTGCTAATGAAACGTCATGCTAATGAAAATTACCCAGCTCAGAGACCACCAAGGACCCCACAGTCCTCCTCCTCCCCCTCTCTCCTTTCTAGCGCTGATAATATTACCTAGTTGGGTAATGAAACATCTACAAGAAACCAAACCAAGGTTAGAGAGCACCAAGAGCCCCATGGAGGCTTTTACTTTTCTACTTTTTCTGAAGGCCGCTCAAAGGCAAACACCACCAACAGAGTCACCGCGGGCATCACCCGCCTCCTGGCAGTGCCAGCCGAGAGTCGGCAAACATCATCTGAAGCAGAACCAGCATACATCCTGCATCGTAATCCTGCGACGTTCTACCCAACCCCGTTTCCCGCGATTGCAAATATTATTTTTTTTAAAAAGGCAGTTTTAGCCCGGTCATCGCCAATCCTTTTAAAGACGAATGCTTCAACCTCTCGTGCTTAAAACAAAAGGCTCAGAAACGTTAAAACTATCGTAAGCCGGATCCGAAAAGATTCACATGGTCCCTAAGGCTTCTTGTCGGAGGCGGCGGTAATGAAACCTTCTAAAACAAAATTGCCTTAGGTGCTGACCTTGAAAATAAACCCTGGCTCAAGGTTGTATAGTGGCCTCCGAGTAATTTATCTCTCGATCAACCAGGACAGAGTGTTAATAAAAAAGAGGTTGCATTGCCCTGGAGCAAAGCGAGAGTAGAGACTTCTCCGGAGCACCCAGCGGTTCGTGTGAAGTAGCCGGACAATAATTCCATTATTCTTTTGTAAATAAAAGCAGGGGTTGGGGGGAAGAGTTAAGTTTTAAATCTCGACCCACCTCTTGGCTACGGAAAAATAAGGGATTTGTGTTAGCCAATGAGCAGCCGCTAAATTTATTTATTCTCAGCTGGTCGTTTGGGGGAAGTTATTGGAGGTTTTTGAATCGCCCTCCTCTTTCTTGGGTGAGGGGAGGCAACCCGGAAAGCTTTTCAGATGATAAGATCAAAGGTGGGATTCAGACGGTTCGAACAAACCTGTAGTTTTGACTGTGGGTGGCCCCGCCCACCTGCCGGGCGGTAATTGCGTCCTATTTAGCCATGTTTTCGAGACCAGGCGCATGCGCAAAAGTCACGCATGCAAGCAAAGTGTGTGCGTGGAAGGCTGGGTGCACGTATAAAAGGCGCGCACAGTGAGCGTGCGCAAGGCCAGGCGCATGTACATAAAGCACGCGTGAGTGAGCAAAGCGAGCGTGCGCGGCAAACCGGTGGTAAGAATATGTGAACTCCACCCCGCTGGATAAGATTGGTATAAATTTTCCTGGATATTTTGGGGGGAAAGGGGGCATTTGAAAGAGTTCGGTGTCTGTTTCGCCTGGAATCTTCAGAACTTTTAATGAACCTTTGCAAACGGGCTGTGTAGGAGATGGGAAAATGTCAGGGCCTGCGGGGATGGCCTTGGGAGACAGGAGGAAGAAGAACCAGAGGCTAGATAAGAGGCAGCTGAGCCCAGCAGAAGGAAAAGGGCTTTCGGACTTGCAAGCTGGACGTTGGCCTTGCGAGGTAGTCCAGACAGGAAGCAGGGCCAGAAGTGCCAGCTCTATAGTAAGGTGATATTAACAGAATCTTGTAAGTCTCAAAGCAACTCTTTCCAATCACCTGTGCAGTCCAAGAAACTAGGGAGGGTCCTTTCTGAGATGCTTCCCATGCCCCTTTTCCTTCTGAGTGCTCAGCTGCCTCTTATCTGATTATTGCCTAGTCTGCGTCTCTTCCTCCTGTCTCCCGAGGCCATTCCCACAGACCGTTACAACATTTCTGCCCCCTCCTCTTTACAGCCCAAGAAACTAGGGAAGGTCCCTCCTGAGATGCTTCCCAGCCCATTTTTCCTTCTGAGGGCTCAGCTGCCTCTTATCTGACCATTGTCTAATCTCCCATAGTCTTCCATAGACCATTAAGCACCAGAATCTCGCAAGTCTGAAAGTCCCCTTTACAGTCCAAGAAATTAGGTGGGGTCCCTTCTGAGATGCTCCCCACACCCCTTTTCCTTCTGAGGGCTGAGCTACCTCTTATCTGACCGATGTCTGATCTGCGTCTCTTCTCCGTGTCTCCCAAGGTCTTTCCCACAGACCATTGCGAGAAAAAGGGGGCCAGAAAGAGCAGATTAAAGGCCCCCACCCATTGCAACCCTCTTTTTATTATCGACCCTTCTCCGAAACAGAGTGTGCTCTTTGGGCCAAAGTTGTTCCAGGAGCAGGATACCTGTCCGCAGGAGTGAAATACTACCGGTTCAAACAGGTTCGGTCGAACTGGTAGAGATGGCGGCGCGAGGCTCCACCCACCCACCCAGTTGTCGTTACTTCCTGGTTTTAACCAGGAAGTAACCTGTTTTTTACCCTCTGTGCATGCACAGAAGGGTTTCCGCATGCGTAGAGGGTCCTTGTGCACTTCCAAACCGATAGGGAAGGTAAGTAGATTTCACCCCTGCCTGTCTGCCAGGTAACATGGATTGCATTTTATACTGTATATTGTCTTGTCTGTTTTTATTTTGCCTGTACACCGCCCTGAGTCCTTCGGGAGAAGGGCGATATAAAAATCAAATAAATAAATAAAATAAATAAACATCGCCTCAGTGCAAGCTGTAATACGAAATTAGTGATTGCAAACACACATAGTTCTTTAGAAAGAAAGAAAGAAAGAAAGAAAGAAAGAAAGAAAGAAAGAAAGAAAGAAAGAAAGAAAGAAAGAAAGAAAGAGAGAGAGAGAAAAGCTGAAGGCATTCACCACTTCCTTCGTCGCGTGGATTTTATTCCTGATCCCTCAAAGCAACACATTTAAAAGCATTTCGGTCCAGGACTCCGAAGGCGGGCATTCCTGGGAGAGACGCGCGGTGTCATGCTTGGAAGCCAGCGAAAAATTCTCTGCAGCATATTTGGCGCATGAACGGCGATAACGTAGGAGGGATTGGCGCGATGCGGCCATCGCCGAGCATGGATTTCTCTCTGGAAATCAGGCTCCGGTAGGCCTGGCCGATTGCAATCTGTAAAAATTCTTTACAGCTGCCTGATCCAATTTCAAGAAAAGCCCGTACATTAACCACGAGGGCCGCACCATGCCACTTCTTTTAAAAACATTTTGCCGTCAAAACCGAAACAGGCTTGTTCAGGAATGGCGGTAAAAGGCAGCTGTCTTAAGTGCAAATTCATAAAAATGTTCACAGAACCCGAGCTTTTCCTGCATATCCTTATCCCGAGATAACCTTCTGATTCGTATCCGGATTTTTACGTTTTGTATTTATGTATTTTGTCAGTCAGTATCTTTTCTTTTACGAACACTGAGAGCAAATGCACCAAGACAAATCCCTTGTGTGTCCAATCACACTTGGCCAATAAATTCTATTCTAAATTCTAAATATATAAGATAACAGGTAAAAGTATAAACATGATCTGGATACATGAAAAGAGTAAGTAAAAAGGAATATTAGGACAGGGACGGTAGGCACGTTGGTGCTCTTATGCACACCCCTTACAGACCTCTTAGGAATGGGGTGAGGTCAACAGTAGACAGTCTAAGATTAAAATTTGGGGGTTTGGGAAAGAAACCACAGAGTCAGGTAATGCATTCCAGGCATTGACCACTCTGATACTAAAGTCATATTTTCTGCAATCGAGTTTGGAGCGGTTTACCTTGAATTTGGTATCTATTATTTGCTCGTCTATTGTTGTGGTTGAAGCTGAAGTAGTCATTGACAGGTAGGACATTGAGGCAGATAATTTTATGCACTATGCTTAGGTCAGACTGAAGTCTGCGTAGTTCTAAGTTGTCTAAGCCCAAAATTTGGAGTCTGGTGGCATAAGGGATTTTATTGCGAGCAGAGGAGTGGAGGACTCTTCTCGTGAAATATCTCTGGATTCTCTCAATTGTATTTATGTCCGATATGAACCCGCACTGCATATCCACCTTGGTTTTGAAGTGGAAGCAACCTAAAGTATTAATTAAATCATTAATTGTGGACCGTAGCTGATTAATAAGCGTAGCTGAGCTGGTGATGATCTTAAGTGTGCAAGAGTGGGAAACTTGATGTTAGCCCAACTCATACTTTGAAAATCAGAACGGGATTCGTCTTAAAAAGACCTGATAATCCTTGATCATCCTCCCCTTTTTAATGATTCTTCTCTTATATCAATAAAATAAAAAATAATGCAGAGGCAATTATATTGAGTTGTACTTAAATTCTAATTGAATCACTGCAATAAATAAATAAATAAATAAATAAAATGAGGTGAGAACAGCTGAGAATGTCGGTTCAGTTTGGTGAAAGATTTGATCCAAATTAGCAAATCTCCCCTAAAATACATTGACGTTTTTCAAAAAACAGGGAATGAAATGTAAAAGTGATATTTTTATATATATATTTGGTCTACTCCAAGTTCTAGCTTAGCTAAACATTCCTGCGCGTTCCAGCAGATTTTCACTGCTTAATCTCTAATATATCTGAGAGCCTCCATGGGGGAGCAAATATAACAGGCAGAAAAAAAGCAGAGCTGGATATGGTTTCGTTTTTTGTTTTTGTTTTTTGTGGGAGACCGTTGTCCCCCACTTCTCAAATTTCTCCACGACAAGAATTGCTTGAAGTTCACCCAAACGTTTAAAAAAAAAAAAAACCAGAAAAGAGCCTTCCTCTTCCTGGAAGAAATAAAAATCACCAGGAGACTGGGAGTTCTAGTCCTACTGTAGGCATGAAAGCCAGCTGGGTGACTTTGGGCCAGTCCCTCGCTCTCTCATCCCAACCCACCTCACTGGGTTGTTGCTATTGTAGGGAAAACAGGGGGAGGAAGCTGTGTCTGTTGGAGCTCCTACGCTTTGGAACGAACTTCCCCCTGGTTTATGCCAAGTCCCTGATCTTCGGACTTTTCGCCGTGAGCTGAAAACGCATTTATTTATCCAAGCGGGACTGGATTAAAAGTTTTACTTAATTTTAACTGGGGTTAGTTATTAATTTTTAGGTAATGGGGTTTTAATATTTTAATTGTAATTTTAAATTTTGGCCTATTTAAATAAGTTTTTTAATCAATGTTTTTACCTTGTATGATATTTGTATTTTATCGGGCTGTAAACCACCCTGAGTCCTTCGGGAGATAGGGCGGTATAAAAATTTGATTAAATAAATAAAGAAAGAAAGAAAGAAAGAAAGAAAGGAAGGAAGAAAGATACACACACCCTTTGTAACATTTAGAGCAATTGGAAGGGCCTCACTCCGTGTATTCAAGGAGAGGAGGACCGTCTGGTTGGGATAACTTTCATTTGGATTTGGGATGCTCTCATTTGTACGCTGGGTGGGTCAGACTGGATGACCTCGAGGGCATCCCTTTCGGCTCCAAGAACACGAGGTTAGCGGATGCAACATTCGAAGAGGCCCAAGGATCGCTCTGGTCAGCTCAGCAGATTCGATTAAAAACGAGACATTAGAATTCTCTCTTTTTTTAAAAAAACAAATAAATAAATTTCAACCCCGAGCTAGCAAGTTGCTTGTCGCCTACTAAAGATGCGCATATTGAAGTCTAACTCAAATGGGGGGGAAAAGGGGGGGTGTTTATAGAGCTTAAAGCAACTGAAGGGTTAACCTCCCCCCCCCAGACGTAGCCCCCCCCCATCCAGTGCTGGAATTGGAGCCATCCCTGGCCTGTAATAAAATCCAGATTTCCCTTCAACAATCGTCCCACTGTTAGGAGACACGCACCCGAGGGTTGTGAGACATATTGTCACCTGCCTTGTGGTCAACTTATATATACACACGCACGCGGATCTCTTAGGAGGGGGCGGTTGCACGGATTTAGGAGACCAAGTAAGACGAAAAAAGGCACATCTACATTGCCCTGGAGTCGTACAACATCCGTGCGAACCACACTTTTTAGCAGACATCGGCTATTCAGAGAGAGAGAGAAAGAGAGAGAGAGAGAAAGAGAAAGAGTGAGAGAAAGAAAGAGAGAGAGAAAGAGAGTGAGAAAGAAAGAGAAAGCAAAAGAGAGAGAGAGAGAGAAAGAAAGATAAAGTGAAAGAGAGAAAGAGAGAAAGAAAGAGAAAGAAAGAAAGTAAGAGAAAGTGAACGAGAGAAAGAGAGAGAAAGAAAAAGTGAAAGAGAGAGAGAGAGAGAAAAAGAAAGAAAGAGAAAGCAAAAGAGAGAGAGAGAGAAAGAAAGAAAGAGAAAGAAAGAAAGTAAGAGAAAGTGAACAAGAGAAAGAGAAAGAAAGATAAAGTGAAAGAGAGAAAGAGAGCGAGAGAGCGAGAGAAAGAAAGAAAGAAAGATAGAAAGAAAGAAAGAGAAAGCAAAAGGGAGAGAGAGAGAGAGAGAGAGAGAAAGAAAGAAAGAGAAAGTGAACGAGAGAAAGAGAGAGAAAGAGACAGAGAGAGAGAAGTTTCTTAAATTTTTATTTTTTTTAAATCATTTTTAAAAATATTTTTTAAATAAATATATTTAACCCATCAGACACAGCTTCCTCCCCCTGTTTTCCCTACAACAACAACAACCCAGTGAGGTGGGTTGGGATGAGAGAGCGAGGGACTGGCCCAAAGTCACCCAGCTGGCTTTCATGCCTAAGGCAGGACTAGAACTCCCAGTCTCCTGGTGATTTGCAATAGCCCTTAGACTTATATACCGCTTCACAGGGCTTCATAGCCCTCGCTAAGCGGTTTACAGAGTCAGCCCTTTGCCCCCAACAATTTAAATCAAAACAATTTCGCTCCCATGCGCTCCCATTCCATAACCAGGAAGGAAGAGGAGAAGGAAGAGGAAGTGGGGAAAGAAGAGAAGAAGGGGGAAGAGGAGAAAGAAGAGAACAAGGAGAAGAGGAGAAGGGGGAAGAGGAAGTGGGGAAAGAGGAGAAGAAGGGGAAGAGGAGGAAGAGAAAGAGGAGGAGAAGGGAAAGAGGAGAAAAGAGAACAAGGAGAAGAGGAGAAGGAGGGAGGATGAGGAGAAGGGGAAGAGGAAGTGGGGAAAGAAGAGAAGAAGAGGAAGAGGAGGAGCAGGAGGAGGGGGAAGAGGAGGAGAAGGGGAAGAGGAGAGAGAAGGGAAAGAGGAGAAGAGAAGAAAGGAAGAAAGGATGAGGAGAAGGGGAAGAGGAAGTGGGGAAAGAAGAGAAGAAGAGGAAGAGGAGGAGCAGGAGGAGGGGGAAGAGGAGGAGAAGGGGAAGAGGAGAGAGAAGAGAACAAGGAGGAGAGGAGAAGGAAGGAGGCAGAGGAGAAGAGGGAAGAGGAAATGGGGAAAGAAGAGAAGAAGGGGAAGAAGAGGAGGAGGGGGAAGAGGAGGAAGAGGAAGAGTCTCTTCCTCTTATCAGGCTTGGCTCTTTCCCCGAAGCCTGATAAGACCAAGTCCGTTGGATTTGTGGACGCGGGCGAACCGTTGCAGAGACGCTGGGTTTTGGGGTGGCAGTTTCCCACGCCTCCCTTCCCTATTTTTGGTGGTCCCTGGCCCGTTGCATCAACTCATTTGAGATCCGATTTGCTCATGGCTGCTGCCAGTGCTCATTTGAAAGCCTGCAGTAAAGAGGCGGCTTAGACAGGGGGGTGGATGGGACATGAAAGGTTACCACCCACCAGGGCTTCCCCCAGCCTCTCCCCCCCCCCAAAATAAAATACTCATCCGGACTGTATCCGCAGCGAGATTCAGAAAGGTTTGGGGGTAATTGAAGTCATGAATTGCCGTTGATTTAAGAAAATTATACCTTTGGTTTACAGCAACCCTCCCTCCCTTTCTAGTTTTGTTTTTGTTTTGTTTTTTCCTTTAAAAAAAAAAAAGATTGCAAGATTGTTTTGGGGGGGTTGATTTTTGTTTGGAGTTGATTTTGTGCAGGGATACACACACACACACACAGAGAGAGAGATATATCTGGGCACACTGAGAATATATCTGCCGAACAAAACTCCGTACTGGCGTCAGGAAAGGGCATCCGGCCATTAAAACACACTGCTAGCTCCATTCAGTTGCCGAGATTCCACCCCGCAAAGGATTATGGGGTCGTTAAAAGACGATGATGAGATCACACACACACACACACACACACACACACACACACACACACACACGGGCCCTCTGTCTGGATCGCGCACTTTTTAAAAAAAAATAATAATAATCACGTTGGATTAAAGTTATGATCCCCAACACCACCAGAGTTGTTATTCAGCCGGTTCGTACCGATTCGGGCGAACCCACCCCACTGTAATGCCATCCTATTTAGCCACTTTTTGGGAGCCGGGCGCATGCGCAGAAAGCCGGGCGCACGTGGCAAAACCACTCCCCCCAAAATATTCAGATTTGGAAGACACCCAGACCCATGGATGGGGAAGTCAGCGCTAGGAAACCTTCGGGAGATGAGCTACGTTGAATATTTGGACGTCTTCGTGTCCCTGTTTAATTCAGGCGCGGATGATCTCTGTGTCTTCTTCATTACGATGACGGGGTTATCCATTCCCTTGTACCCTGACTCTGGGCGATTCTATAAATCTCTCCGCATCTTTCCAATCTTGAATCGCTTTTCTGAACTTTTTGATATTTGATATAATGAAGGGAACAATAGGACAGGAACGGGAGGCACTTTTGTGCTCTTATGCACGCCCCTTATAGCCCTCTTAGGAATGGGGTGAGGTCAATAGTAGACAGTTTTTATTTGAAGATTTGGGGGTTTTGAGTAGAGACCATGGAGTCAGGTAATGAGTTCCAAGCGTTAACAACTCTGTTACAGAAGTCGTATTTTCTGCAATCAAGTTTGAAGTGGTTGACATTAAGTTTAAATCTATTGTCTGCTCTTGTATTATTGCGACTGAAGCTGAAGTAGCCTTTTACAGGAAGGATATTGCAGTAGATGATTTTGTGTGTGAAACACAGGTCTTGTCGGAGTCGGCGGAGTTCTAAGTTTTTGTGTCTTTTGGAGTGGTGTGTGTGTTGATTTTTGATTTTTGTTTAAAGTCAACATTTGCAAACGTCTTCCTTGTTTGGAAAATGAACTTTTATCTTCTTCTTTTTTTGAAACATGTTTTAAAACAGGGATTGGAAGTGCAGGCTCTGCCCTGCCCTAACCCTTCCAAATTGTATTAAAATACCTTCCCTATTGCAAAGCTTTGGCGTCCCATGACTAGAAGACCTCCATGGTCCCTTCCAGCTCCATTCTGATTGATTGATTATTAATTGATTGATTGATTGATTAAAATAGTCTATGATCTCCTGCTTGAGCAGGGGGTCGGACTAGAAGACCTCTAAGGTCCCTTCCGGCTCTATTCTGATTGATAGATGGATGGATGGATGGATTGAAATGGTCTGGGGTCTCCCGCTCGAGCAAGGGGTTGGACTAGAAGACCTCCGAGGTCCCTTCCGGCTCTATTCGGATGGATGGATGGATGGATGGATGGACTGAGATGGTCTAGGGTCTCCTGCTTGAGCTGGGGTTGGACTAGATGACCTTCAAGGTCCCTTCCGGCTCTATCCTGACAGATTGAGCGCCCCCTGCTCAGCCCAGGGAGAATCCTAGGGGCTCATTCAGGAGTCTCAGCGCCAGAGAGGAAATTGAGCCAGGCATAAATAGCCATTTGATTTACTCCGCTTAGTTACATCATGCTCCCCTCTCTGCTGCCCGGCCAGCTCCCCGAGTCTATAAATCTCCCACTTCTTGTAAAAACAGAATTTAGAAACAATTGAGAGCCTCTCCGGCACAGACTCTCCTTTCACAGGGGCTGCTGGGGGGGACGGGACACATACTCAGTTTGTCTTTGATAGGCAGGGATTTCCCCCCCCCCAACAGAAACACACACACCTCCAGAGACGCAGCCCCAAACTGTTAAAATATTTTATAGCTGTCTCAGCAGTCAGGATATCAGCTCCTGTGTAGGTATTACAAGGCTGGAGCGCAGCCTTTTAGCTCCTGGGTTTGGTTGTGAAGCTACGGAACCTTTACACACACACACACACACACACACACACACGAGAGAGAGAGAGAGAGAGAGAGAGAGTGAGAGAGAGAGAGAGAGAGAGAGAGAGAGAGAGAGAAAGAGAAAGAGAAAGAGAAAGAACGAGGTGGGTGGGTGTGAGAGAGAGAGAGAGAAAGAGAGAGAAAAAGAAGGAAGGAAGGAAGGGAAGGGATGGATAGGTAGGAAGGAAAGATGTGATGGATGGGACGGAAGGAAAGAAAGAGAGAGAGAAAAAGAAAGGAAGGAAGGAAAGAAAGAAAAAAAGAAAGAAGAAAAAAGAAGGAAGGAAGGTGGAAGGGAGGGAGGGAGGGAAGAAGGAATGGATAGGAAGGAAGGAAAGATGGGATGGATGGGATGGAAGGAAGGAAAGAAAAAGAGAGAGAGAGAGAAAAAGAAAGACGGAAAGAAAGGAAGAAAAGAAAAGAAAAGAAAAGAAAAAAGAGTAAGAAGGAAGGAAAAAGGAAGGAAGAAGGAAGGAAGGAAGGAAGGAAGGAAGGAAGGAAGGAAGGAAGGAAGGAAGGAAGGAGGAAAGAAAGGAAGAAATGAAGAACAACCATCTCGGTAGCTTTTGCAGCGTGTGGCAGAAACCCGTTAATTTTCTTTTAAAGTTTCTCCGACTGACCTCAGGGGGAAGGAAATTTGGCTTCCTTTCCCCACGGCTGGGTTTTAAAAAAGCGATATAAAAAAGGGGGTCTTCAAGGTGTTTCGGTTTATTAGGAGCCCTAAATCTGGTAGGCAGGTGGGCCAAAGTCAGAGAAGATAAAGAAGACACCACTTTTCTTTTCTTTTTTTTAATATTTTTTTCTCTCTCTCTCTCTTCTGATCTGGGCCTTTAAGAGGTCGAGAGCGTTTGAACAATTGTGGGTGCAGAAATCGAGTAAACGAGTAACGCCGAACCAGAATCATGGATAGGCCAAGTTAACAAACAGATCGGACTTTATTGTTAGCCACTTCGATCTAGTGGTTAAAGCACCAGGCTAGAAATCAGGAAAGCGTCTGGTTCAAGTCACTGGTTCAAGTCACACTGCTGGCTCATATCTAAATGGTTATCCACTAGGACTCCAAGATCCCTCTCACAGGTACTACTATTGAGCAAGGTACCGTATATGTGGTACCTTGCTCAATAGTAGTACCTGTGAGAGGGATCTTGGAGTCCTAGTGGACGATCACTTAAATAGGAGCCAGCCATGTGCAGCAGCTGCCAAAAAAGCCAACACAGTTCTGGGCTGCATAAACAGAGGGATAGAATCAAGATCACGTGAAGTGTTAGTGCCACTTTATAATGCCTTGGTAAGGCCACACTTGGAATATTGCATCCAGTTTTGGTCGCCACGATGTAAAAAAGATGTTGAGACTCTAGAAAGAGTGCAGAGAAGAGCAACAAAGATGATTAGGGGACTGGAGGATAAAACATATGAAGAACGGTTGCAGGAACTGGGTATGTCTAGTTTAACAAAAAGAAGGACCAGGGGAGACATGATAGCTGTGTTCCAATATCTCAGGGGCTGCCACAAAGAAGAGGGAGTCGGGCTGTTCTCCAAAGCACCTGAGGGTAGAACAAGAAGCAATGGGTGGAAACTGGTCAAAGAAAGAAGCAACCTAGAACTAAGGAGAAATTTCCTGACAGTTAGAACAATTAATAAGTGGAACGACTTGCCTTCAGAAGTTGTGAATACTCCAACACTGGAAATTTTTAAGAAAACGTTGGATAACCATCTGACTGAGATGGTGTAGGGTTTCCTGCCTGGGCAGGGGGTTGGACTAGAAGGCCTCCAAGGTCCCTTCCAACTCTGATGTTATGTTATGTTATGTTAAGTCCTGCCTAACCATGAAAGCCAGCTGGGTGACTTTGGGCCAATCGCTAGGAGATTGGGAGTTCTAGTTCCGCTTTAGGCATGAGAGCCAATTGGGTGATTTCGGGCCAATCACCAGGAGATGGTGAGTTCTAGTCCCGCCTTAGGCGTGAATGCCAGCTGGGTGACTTTGGGCCAATCACCAGGAGACTGGGAGTTCTAGTCCCGCCTTAGGCATGAAAGCCATCTCAGTGGGCCAATCACCAGGAGTTTGGGAGTTCTAGTTCCACTTTAGGCATGAAAGCTCTCTCAGTGACTTTGGGCCAATCACCAGGAGACTGGGAGTTCTAGTCCCACCTTAGGCATGAAAGCCATCTCAGTGGGCCAATCACCAGGAGTTTGGGAGTTCTAGTTCCACTTTAGGCATGATAGTGCTCTCAGTGACTTTGGGCCAATCACCAGGAGACTGGGAGTTCTAGTTCTGCCTTAGGCATGAAAGCCATCTCAGTGGGCCAATCACCAGGAGTTTGGGAGTTGTAGTTCCACTTTAGGCATGAAAGCTCTCTCAGTGACTTTGGGCCAATCACCAGGAGACTGGGAGTTCTAGTCCCACCTTAGGCATGAAAGCCATCTCAGTGGGCCAATCACCAGGAGTTTGGGAGTTCTAGTTCCGCCTTAGGCATGAAAGCTCTCTCAGTGACTTTGGGCCAATCACCAGGAGACTGGGAGTTCTAGTCCCACCTTAGGCATGAAAGCCATCTCAGTGGGCCAATCACCAGGAGTTTGGGAGTTCTAGTTCCACTTTAGGCATGAAAGCTCTCTCAGTGACTTTGGGCCAATCACCAGGAGACTGGGAGTTCTAGTCCCGCCTTAGGCATGAATGCCAGCTGGGTGACTTTGGGCCAATCACCAGGAGTTTGGGAGTTCTAGTTCCGCCTTAGGCATGAAAGCTCTCTCAGTGACCTTGGGCCAATCACCAGGAGACTGGGAGTTCTAGTGACTTCGGGCCAATCCCTGTTTCTCAGCCCTGCCTACCTCACAGGGCTGTCATTGTGCGGTGGGGAGAAATAGGATAATCAAATAATCCAGGCAGGATACAAATAAATCGACGAATAATTGTGGGGTACTGTGAGAAAATCTTAAAATCTGGTTTGGTTTCTTTTTACCCTAAAAAAAATAATAATAACAAGACACTACGTTGAGTTTCTTTTCTCGTGTTTGCTTCCATCCGTAATCTTTTCCACAAGGCCTTTCCTATCTTCCCGAAGATCGTATCTGGCATTTTTTTTCCACCGACGTTTTGATGGTCCAGCAAGCGTGTAGCTGGCCGGAGATCCTCAGCGAATGATGTCATGTCTAATAACAGCTTCACCCGCGAGGCGCTTCTAAACTAAGCCTAACAGAGCCGGAAGGGAGCTTAGAGGTCTTCTAGTCCAACCCGCTTCCTCGGGCCGGAAACCCTGGACCGTTTCAGGCAACCGTGGGAAACTCATCCGGGAGAGAAAAGCAACCTAGAGCGAAGGAGAAATGAATAAAGGAGAAGAATTGTAGCTCAGGGTTTGACAGGAGGGGGCCTCGGTGCTCTCTCAGCCAGGGCAGTTTTCCTGCAGAAGTTTCACGACCCACATGGGTAACGTCATCAGTGCTCGAAGGGAGTGGGGTTTGTGGAAAGGAGGAGGATAGTGAAGTCCTTGGCGGTCTCTGAGCTTGCTTGTTTTCTTGCAATGACCCAAACTCCGGGGGGACCTGAGATCATATCTCTGTCCCTCTCTTTCTCGCTCTCTGACTCTTTCTCCCTCTCTGTGTGTGTGTCTCTCTCTCCATCCATCCATCCATCCCTTTCTCTGTGTCTCCCTCTTTCTCTCCCCCTCTCTCTCCTTTTCTCTCTTTCTTTCTCTTTCTTCCTCTCTTTCTCTCCCTCTTTCTCTCTCTCTCCCTCTTCCTCTTTCTGTCCCGCTCTCCTCTTTTCATCCTCTCTTTCTCCCTTTCTCTCCTCTCTTTCTCCCTCTCTCTTTCTCTCTCCCTCTCTCCCTCTCTTTCTCTCCCTCTCTTTCTCTCCCCCTCTCCCACTTTCTCTCCCTCTCTTTCTCTCCCGCCTCCCACTTTCTCTCTCTTTCTCTCCCTTTCTTTCTCTTCCCCTCTCCTACTTTCTCTCTCTTTCTCTCTCTCTCTTTCTCTCTCTCTTTCCCCCCTCTCTTCCCCCCCCTTCTTTCTCTTCCTCCTTCTGGAGAGGAAACCTTTATCCAGATCTTATTTAGAAGCCACCCTCTGGTGTGAAATCCTTCCAAGAGAGAGAGAGAGAGAGAGGGAGAGAAAGAAAGAGAGGAGGGGGGCAGACCGTTTGGGTCTCCTCTTGAGGGTTATCTCTTCAGCCGCATTACTGGGCCCTCTCCACCTCTTTTCATCGGCTCCCCCGAGAGACATGACAGCTGAGAGGGGGCCTCTGCTCTGCTTTGTCTCAGGGCTGGCTGGCCGGAGGCAGAAAGGTGGTCTTTGGGTTCCTGCCAAGGCCACACGTGAGCCTCCAGGACTGACAATGTCGGGTTTGTCTGCCGAAGAAAATAGCTCTTGACAAGATCGGTGAAAGATCGGTTTTCACCCGTCGTCGTCGTTGTCGGGAGCGTCTTCCATTCTCGAGGCCCAGCCAAGCGGCTCTTTGGCAGATAACATCCCCCCCCCATCCTTGTTATCTGAACGGGGTCTCTCTGTCCACACACCCCCTTCCCCAATAACCAGAAAGGTGCCCTTAATAACCATTCGCTTAGCCGACCTCTGAAATTACGCTAGAAAAAAAGAAAAGCGACTTAAAACCGTTCGTCGCACTTACGGTGGTAGCTACCTTAACAGTTCTTAGCTCCTTGGTTTAAAACTTGAATAGTTCATTATTAGCAATCCCAGACTGTGAAGGGAACCGAAGATGAAATCTGTAATGGTGACCCATTCACGTGCATTCAGATGGTACCTTAACAGCTCTTCGCTCCTTGGTTAGGGATTTGAGTGGTTCAGTTTTGACCGGTGAACCGAATTGAAAGATGAATTTTTTTAATGATAACATCCACCTTTTTTATCGAGGTGATGAGGGAGTTAGGGACGGTTAACCATTTAGAAAGGCAGGCCTGTGCTGGTTACACTGCTATTAGTGTAATTTTTAAGTCCTTCCACCCTGAGAAAAATCCCATTTTTCATACATGCCAGATTGTATGGCATGTATGACTAATGGGGGATTCAGCCAATTCAGACTAGTTCGGGCGAACCGGCTGAATTCAGCTGGTTCAGACCGGTTCGGACGAACCGATAGTAGCGACCTGTGGGTGGCCGCCCTGCCCACCCACCCGGCCCGCAATCCCATCTAATATCCCTGTGGGGTTTTTTTAACGGCACACGCCTCTGCGGATGGCGCGGGCGAGCGAATTGCCATGTCGTTGGATGTCACACGCATGTGCGGATGGCAGGCGCTCTCACATTTCCGGTGCTGGGCGAACCGGTTTTGACAGTATGTGAAGCCCACCTCCGATACACGCCCGATGAGAAATATCCTGAAATCCAGGCTTAAGATTGTTTCGAAAGGAGGAAGAAACCGAAGGATGGACCTCCGAAAGATGAGGAACCGGAGGGTAAACGTTACGGAGAGTGAGCACAAATGGACCCGCGAAGATATTTTACGGCATGTGTTCTGGGGATGGGACGACAACGATGGGTGAACGTTTCTTCCAAAATTCGTAGGGTCTACTTGACCATGCCCGAATACCTCTCTTTTTCAGCTAGCCCCTGGACAGGGTGGTCTAAACCAGGGGTCTGCAAACTTGGCTCTTTTAAGACTTGTGGACTTCAACTCCCAGAGTTCCTCAGCCAGCAAAGCTGTCTGAGGAACTCTGGGAGTTGAAGTCCACAAGTCTTAAAAGAGCCAAGTTTGCAGACCCCTGGGCTAGGTCAGTGACATGCTAACCTTTTTGTCGTCGCCTGTCGAAAGCGTGCGCGCGGGCCGGCACCCATAAGGCAATGCGTGCGTGACAATCCCCTGCGCCCCAACCCCTGCGCGTGCGTGTACAACCCCTCCCCATGCTCTCTCCACCCCACGCATGTGCATGTGACCCTCCGCATTCCCCCCCTCCACATGCGCACGCAAATCCCCCGCCCTGCCTCATTTTGGGCCTAGTAGGCCTCCCTGCAGCCTCCTGGGATGAAAAATGGGCCACGGAGGAGCCCCGCATCTCCCGCATGCGTGGCAGAGACCCGAAAACCAGCTGGTCAGCGGGAGGCACACGTGCAGGCGCGGTGGAGCTGAGCTAGGCGACGGCTCGCGTGCCATAAGTTCGCCATCACCGGTCTAGGTAGCCTTCTTTGCTGCTTTCCAAGTAGCCTGGATCTACTGGCCAGCATTTAACCAGCTTGCAACGCTTGGCAAGCCATCATCGTCATCGTCGGGCAGCCGACGGTAACATTGCTTGCCGATGGAGAATTTCAGGCCCGCCTGCCTTTCTCCCTCCCTCCCTCCTTCCCTCCCTTAAGATCGGGGGGTCAAAGCCGCCCCACGGCTCTGTGGGGCGATATGGCTCTCTGGCTTTGAAAGAGCAGGCCATTGCTCGAGACCCTTCCCCGAGACTGGATGGGGCAGACACTGGATTGACTCCGCAGCTTGAAAGACCTCATTGAGGCCGGGGCGACCCCTCTCCGCGGGCCGATGCCGCTGTCCTTTGAGCAGAGGAGGTCCCCGCTGGGAAGCCGCGTCGCCCTCAACTCCTTCTTCCTCCGAGATCCCGACACCTCTTTGTCCTCTACGTAGGTTCAGTTATCTCCAGGCCTACCCAAGAAGGCTTCCTCTAGAGCCCAGGCTGGCCCCTATCTCAGCAGTAGTCTCTTCCAGGGCCTGGAAGAGAATGGATAGGTGGACCTCCCGCAGAACGTACCACGGGAGGACCGATGGGGGTCAACGGAGCCGGGTGCTTACCCAGGCTTGGGAACTGCCGAGGAATTCTTGTCTCTGAAATCGAAACTCATGGGCAAACGTTAAGCATCCGAACGCCCACCTATTCCTCCTTTTTTCAAATCTTTTTAGAGGGTTTAGAAGGGGAAACAAAGAAAAGGTTCGTCGGCCCCACGTTCTGCACAACTTCAATGTCACACAACCACAAAAGGGCAGCCCCGCGGTGCCAATCTTCTAAATGACATCCCTCGAATCCGAGGTTTGGAAAGAAAAGAAAGCTTTTCTCTCCCCGGCAGAGCTGCCCACAAAGTGACGTCGGGCTCGTCCAGGTGGTCCCCTTTCCTTTCTCGACTTTGGAGAAGGAGGAGACCAGACGGGTGTTTCTGTGGAAGAACACAATCAACGTTTGTCAGTCTATTTTTGATTCTCCACCTAAGAACATTTGGGGGCGGGGTGAGAGCTCCTTTTCCAGAACTTTCTTTTAACATGAATCTTGTCACAAGGAAGAGGAGGGACAAGCTGTTCTCCAAAATACCCTGAAGCAGTCTTCCAATATTTGGAAGAGTCTTCCCCCTTCCTTCTTTCCTTCCTTCATTCCTCCCTCCCTCCCTCCCTCCTCTTCCTTCCTTCCTTCCTTCCTTCCCTCCCTGCCTCCCTCCCTTCTCCTTCCTTCCTTCCTTCCTTCCTCCCTCCCTCCTTCCCTCCCTTCCTTCCTTCATTCCTCCCTCCCTCCCTCTCTTCTTCCCTCCCTTCCTTTCCCTTCCTTCCTTCCTCCCTCCTCCTCCTTCCTTCCTTCCTTCCTCCTGCCTCCCTCCCTCTCCTTCCTTCCTCCCTCCTCCTTCCTTCCTTCCTTCCTTCCTTCCTTCCTCCCTCCCTCCCTCCCTCCCTCTCTTCTTCCTTCCCTTCCCTTCCCTTCCTTCCTTCCTTCCTTCCTTCCCTGCCTCCCTCCCTCTCTACTTCCCTCCATCCCTTCTCCTTCCTTCCTTCCTTCTTCCCTCCCTCCCTTCCCTTCCTTTCTTCCTTCCTTCCTTCCCTTTTTTGATCAGAATCCCACTTTTTTAAAAAGAAAGGTTTACAGTATTAAATTAAAATGACTTCAAAAGAAACGATAGCAGTGTTCCAATGATAGCAAAGATAGCAGTGACGTGATAGCAGTCTTCCAATATCTGGGGGGCTGCCCCAAAGAAGAGGGAGTCAAGCTATTCTCCAAAGCACCTGAGGGCAGGACAAGAAGCAACAGATGGAAACTCATCAAGGAGAGAAGCAGCCTGGGACTAAGGAGAAATTTCCTTATAGTGAGAACAATTAACCAGTGGAACAACTTGCCACCAGAAGTTGTGAATGCTCCATCACTGGAGGTTTTTTAAAGAAGAGACTGGACAGCCATTTGTCTGGAATGGTCTATGGCAGGGGTCAGCAACCTGCAGCTCTGGAGCCGCATGTGGCTCTTTCACCCCTGTGCTGCGGCTCCCTGACACTCAAAAAATGAGTCACAACTGCCAAACTGCGACACCTGTCGGCATATACCTTATTGAGCTTTTCAACCCCCGGTAGGCCAACCATGGATAAATCCAAGAAAAGAAAAGTTTCAGAAGAAAACAGAAGGTTTAATTCAACTACATATGCCAGTTTTGTGGCCGCTCAAGAAATATTCAGGCACGTGAAGGGTTTTGTGACTCCCGGTGTTTTCTTTTCTGTGGGAAACGGGACCAAATGGCTCTTTTGAGTGTTTAAGGTTGCAGACCCCTGGTATAAGGTCTCCTGCTTCAGCAGGGGGTTGGGCTAGAAGACCTCAAGGAGATAGATAAGATGCATGACAGACAGGCGAAGGGATGGATGGATGGATGGATGGATGGATGGATGGATGGATGGATGGATAAATGGAATAGCTTCCCTCTGGAAGTTGTAGACGCTCCAAGTTTTCAAGAAAAGACTTGACAGCCATTTGTCTGAAGTGGCGTAGGGCTTCCTGCCCGATCAGAAGGTTGGACTAGAAGAGCTCAAGGTCCCTTCCAACTCTGTTATTCTGAATAAAGGCAAAACTTTGATTTTTTAAAAAATTTTCTTTTAATAGTTTGCCACCAAATTCA
Organism: Ahaetulla prasina; assembly: GCF_028640845.1. NCBI lineage: Eukaryota > Metazoa > Chordata > Lepidosauria > Squamata > Colubridae > Ahaetulla > Ahaetulla prasina. The sequence continues at coordinate 2,743,276 of NC_080556.1, read as the reverse complement.
GGCAGGAATCTGAACACAGGTAACCTCTCCCTGTTCCTTTAGGAGCAGGTGTTTCCTTCTTAATTCAATTCGAGCTTCCTTGATTCCAGAATAACTCACAATGGAGAATAAATAAAGTCGATAAAAATGGCTAGCTAGCCAAACTAACATCCTCCGGTTGAGTCAAATGCTACTGAGTGACCCAGGACTGTCAGAAGTCGTTCCAAAGCATCATTTTGCCATCCTTCGGTTGCCCCAACTCCTGAGAGTAGAGTAGAATAGAGTAGAGTAGAGTAGAGTAGAGTAGAGTAGAGTAGAGTAGAGTAGAGTAGAACAGAAGAGTAGAGTAGAGTAGAACAGAACAGAACAGAACAGAACAGAACAGAATAGAATAGAATTCTTTATTCGCCAAGTGTGATTGGACACACAAGGAATTTGTCTCCAGTGTCCATACAAGCAACATGTGATAAATCATGATCGAGATCGTCATAAAAATACACTCATCATAAATCATGAGATGCAACACTCAGTCCTAGGATACTAAATAAGCCACCATCAACATAAATCATACCATGATCCGGAATAAAACAATATAACTCATAAAGATACAAGCAACCAAGTCATCGGCATAAGAAGATCGGGAGGCAGGTCACAGGAAAGAGGCGAAGAATAACAGTAACGTTTGCGGTACCCAAATAAATTTAGCGGGATCCAAATAAGTCAACGTATTACAGGATAGCCATTTTAGGACTATAGTGGGGTCAAGAATTGCCCTTGCCTATCGTCTCCTTTCCCTTGCAACTTTCTCAGCCCGCCCTTCGGCAACCCAGGGGGAGAAAAAAAAATCGGTATCCCCCCATCCCCACCCCCCAAGGCCCTCCAACCAAAGACTTTGTCACCTGTGAGCTTGGTGGCCTGAAATCAAAGCCGGCGGGCCACGACGCGGGGTCGAGAGTTAAGAATGGAGGCCCCCGCGGCCCGCCCCGGTGAATGGAGCTTAGCTTTCAGCCCAGAGGAAGGAAGAATGAATTGAATGAAGGGAGGAAGAATAGGAGGAATCCAGCGAGGGAAATTTCAACCCCGCTTTTGATCTGATAAGGGGAGAGACATTAAACCGAACAGCCGAACCCGGAGACCTCCCTCGGCAGCTGAGCAGGAAAAGAAAACCCCGTAACCCAGTGGGAAAATGAGAGAAAGAGAATGGATTTTAGAATAGAACAGAACAGAACAAACACGAAACACACAACATATATTCCCTTATTACAACTGTTTCCTAGCGGTAGTCTTCTAATATTTACATTTTCTCCCATTTCCCCTTACAATATTTATATCCTTTTGGTCCCGTTACCCCTTATTACTCTCTAATTTCTATCGCTCTTAATATTGATTTTATACAATTTGTACATTATCTTACAAACACTTTATACATACGATTTCTCCCCTTTCATTTATTCTTCACTGTTTCGAATCGCCAGCCAGTTGTACCATTTAGCCCATATTGCATAATATTCTGTCTCTTCCTTTTCTTTAATTTCCTTCGTTAATTTGTCCATCTCGGCACAATCTAAAATTTTTCTTTATCAATTCTTCCGTCTGTTGGTGTATTTTCTTTTTTTCCAGTTTTGTGCATATGATAGTCTTGCGGCCGGAGAATGGATTTTAGAACAGAACAGAACAGAATAGAATAGGGAGAATAGAATAGAATAGAATAGAATAGAATAGAATAGAATAGAATAGAATAGAATAGAATAGAATAGAATAGAATTTTATTGGCCAAGTGTGATTGGACACACAAGGAATTTGTTTTGATGCATAAACTCTCAGTGTGCATAAAAGAAAAGATACGTTCATCAAGAATTATAAGGCACAACACTTGATAGTCAGAGGGTACAAATAAGATTAGAATAGAATAGAATAGAATAGAATAGAATAGAATAGAATAGAATAGAATAGAATAGAATAGAATAGAATAGAATCCTTTATTGGCCAAGTGCGATTGGACACACAAAGAATTTGTCTCTGGTGCATAAGTTCTCGGTGTGCATAAAAGAAAAGATACGTTCATCAAAAATCATAAGGCACAACACGATAGTCAGAGGGTACAAATAAGAATAGAATAGAATAGAATAGAATAGAATAGAATAGAATAGAATAGAATAGAATAGAATTCTTTATTGGCCAAGTGCGATTGGACACACAAGGAATTTGTCTCTGGTGCATAAGCTCTCAGTGTGCATAAAAGAAAAGATACGTTCATCAAGAATCATAAGGCACAACACGATAGTCAGAGGGTACAAATAAGAATAGAATAGAATAGAATAGAATAGAATAGAATAGAATAGAATAGAATAGAATAGAATAGAATAGAATTCTTTATTGGCCAAGTGCGATTGGACACACAAGGAATTTGTCTCCATTTACAATGATGCAGCGTCCGGGGTGTGTGTGTGTGTGTGTTTCACGTGATCCTCTTCGGCGACCTTCCAACCAGCAAAGTTGATGGATTCGTTTAACGACCGTGTGGCTGACGTAACAACCGCGATGATTCACTGAACGAGTGTGGCAAGAGAGGGTGGGTGAAAGGGGGCAAAACTCGGCTGTCCCACTTAGCAGCCGGAACGTCAGGGCTCCATTGTGGTTGTAAGTCCAGGACTACCTTGTACATACCTGGCTCATTAATTGATCCAGGTCTGCAAAATTGGAGCTGGGAGTAGATCGAGACCAATATGCTGCTCAAGCTAGGCGAGGAACAGTTTTGGACTCCTCATCCTAAAGTTCACCCAGCAACAGGCAGTAATCAAGATGTTAAATCGGTTTAAAAGACAATGAATGTGCCCTCAGGCTGTTTTGGCAGGAGGGAGAATAGTCGCTGTGTTTTCAAGAAAGTTTGCAAAGAGAAAAGTAAAGTATCCAGGAAAATGCCTTTGAGACAATCTGTAGGATGAGGACTGAAGCTAGAAGGAGGAGGAAGGAAAGAAGAGCGGGAGGAAGGGTTAGGAAAGGAAAGGAAAGGAAAGGAAAGGAAAGGAGAAAGAGGGAAGGGAAGGGCTAAGGAAAGAAAAAAAGAAACATTGAAGGAAAGAGAAAAGGCAGGGATAAAGGAAAGAAAAGGAAGAGGGACAGAAAGGGAAGGGAAGGGAAGGAGAGAGGAAGAAAGGGAAGAAAGGAACGGAGAGGGACAGAGAAGGGAAGGAAAGAGAGAGGAAGGAAGGAGAGCAGATAGGAAGGGAAGAAGGAAAGAAGGAAAATTAGTGGAAGGAGGAAGGAAATTAGAAGAAGGAAGAGGGAGAAAGAGAAAGAGAGAAGGAAGGAAAGAAGGAGGGAATGGAGGAAGGGAAAAGAAGGAACGGATTGAAGAAAAAAGGAAAGAGAAAGAAAGAAAGAAAGAAAGAAAGAAAGAAAGGAAACCAGTCAATCTGCAGCCATTTCGTGACCCCATTAAGTGCTGTTTACTGTGATTATTTACCGGAGGGAAATTCATGGCCCGAAACCCAAAACGGCCGCCCCGCTTTCCTAACCCCAGGGGCGGTGGGCTCGGCCCCTTCCCATTAAGCAAATAAACCTTTTTACCCTCTTTCCACTTTTGCAGAGCAACGGGCCCCGTGCCAACCCTTCCCTCCTTTTAAGAAGGCCGCCTCTGGTTTGATCCTTCGTCTACCTGAGGGATGGGTCACAAACCACCCCCACCCCCCCACCTTTCCCCTCTCTCCCCCCACCCACCCACCCACTTTAGCCAAGAGTTTATTATGATTGCAGTGCGGAGGGGAGCTATACGACATTATATCCCTGGCAGTCGGGAAGACGAGCCAAAAAATCGCATAAAAGCCCCTTATGTCGGCCATCAGCTGCACGTTCCAAGAGGGTCGCTGGCTGGATGGTTCCCCCCCCCACACCTCCCCAATAACACCGCCACCCCCCTCTCAAATCAACTTGGAAATTGCAGCCGAGAAAAACCTTTTAATGTGGCAACCCTCTCCTCCTCCTTGCACATGGGAGGGGGGGGGAGGCTCAAGGGCTTCTCCCCCAGGTGACAAGAAAGACATCCTGGCTGTTTCTCCTAACCTCCTCCCCCCCCCCTTTGCAAAGAGAGTTTTGCAAAAAGGCTGCCTGAGGTGGGGACCAGAGTGGGGTGTGTGTGTGTCTTGTGAATGGGGCATATTTGGGCAGTTGGCTTTTTCCAGGATCAGGGTTGGCGCAGGGCCCTTTGCGGGAGGACAAACCCTGAGGAAAGTCACTGGGCTTGTGCGCAGCGATGAAGGGAGGGAGGAAAGAAGAAAGGAAGGAAATGAAAAAGAGGGAGGGAGGGAGGGAGGGAGGGAGGGGAAAAGGAAGGAAGGAAGGGAGAGGGAGGGAGAGAAATGGGAAGGGAAGGGGGAGAAGGAAAGAAGGAAGAGAGGGAAGAAGGAAATGAGAAGGAGGGAGGGAGGAAGGGAGGAAGAAGAAAGAAAGAGAAAGAAAGAAAGAGAGAGAGAAAGAAAGGAAGAAAGAGAAAGGAAGGAAGGGAGGGAGGGAGGGAGGGAGGAAAGAAAAGGAAGGGGAGAAGGAAGGAAGGAGAGAGGAAGAAGGAAATGGAAATGAGAAGGTGGGAAGGAGGGAGGAGGCGGGAGGAAAGAAGAAAGGAAGGAAATGAAAAGAGGGAGGGAGGGAGGGAGGAAAAGGAAGGAAGGAAGGAGAGGAGGGAGAAATGGGAAGGGAAGGGGAGAAGGAAAGAAGGAAGAGAGGAAGAAGGAAATGAGAAGGAGGGAGGGAGGAAGGAGGAAGAAAAAGAAAGAAAGAGAAGAAAGAAGAGAGAAAGAAAGAAAGGGAAAAGGAAGGAAGGGGGAGGGAGGGAGGGAAAGAAAAAGGAAGGGGGAGAAGGAAGGAAGGAAGGGAGGGAAGAAGGAAATGGAAATGAGAAGGTGGGAAGGGAGGGAGGGCGGGAGGAAAGAAGAAAAGAAGAAAATGAGAAAGAGGGAGGGAGGGAAGGAAGAAAAAGAAAGAAGGAAGGAAGGAAGGGGAAAAGGAAGGAAAGAAGGGGGAGGGAGGGAGAGAAAAGAGAAGGGCGAGAAGGAAGGAAGGGAAGGGAAGGAAAGGAAAGAAGGGAAGAAGAGGACAATTCTCAGCATTTGCCTTTTTCCAGACATCAAATTAACTACAAATGATTTGGTTTTCCTCTTTCTTTCTTTCTTTCTTTCTTTCTTTCTTTCTTTCTTTCTTTCTTTCTTTCTTTCTTTCTTTTCAAAGCTTATTCAAAGAACAAAAAATGCTATATTGTACATTGGAAGGAGGGGGGAAGAGAAGCCAGCCCCGATCTAGACTCAATACTTTTTAATTTACTCAAACCCCACCGCCATCTTCTCCCCAAATGCCCCGTGTTTATTTCAGAGCTCCATGAACACCCATCGCCTTCCCATCCCTGGGAAATCCCGAAGCCCAAGGATCTTGGGGGAGAATAGATCTCGCATCCAGGATCTTCTTGTCCCAAATTAATATCAGGACCCAGGGCCCTTCTTGTGACAGCATTTATTGTGAAAATAATAATTGCAAACTTTGGGGCATGTTTCCCCTCTCCCCGCAAAAAAATCCCCGAGCCAGGCGTGGTTTTTCAGGTATTTCGGTTCAGCATTCCTTAGAATAAAGAAATGAGTGCAAAAATCAAATAAAAACATATGGAGAGATTATGGCAAACAAATTCCATTTATTTCTCAGAGCGTCGGTCTTCTGCTAATAAGGACTTGCTCAAAAAAATGCTTATACCTCCTTATATTTCCTCATGTATGTGTTGATATACTATATATTCTTTTTGTATGATACCTACATATATTGTTGTGACAAAATAAATAAATAAATAAATAAATAAATAAATAAATAAATAAATAAGGCCGGCGGTTTTTTGCAGTGGGCTGAAAAACTGACCTCTTAAAAATGCACAAAAGATACCCAAAACCGTTATCAAAAAACCCCGATTGAAGTAGATTCCATAAAACTGCCGCATTTCTAAAGGCTTAATCTGTCTCTCCTTTTTATTTCGCAAACTTCCTGCAGAAAACTCAAAAGAATCCTAAAGCCGTTTTTCTTTTTTTAAAACCGTTTATCCCCGCTAAAAAACAACAACAAAACCTTCATTGTCCAATCGATTAAATTTAAGAGCAAAATTTGCACAAACCCGGGCATCGAATGAATGCAGAGACGGATAAATGAATCCATTTCTAATATAGTTGTACTCGTATAGATTTTTTTGTTTTGAAATCTGTCAATCTGCACACAGAATGAAAAGCATTCTCTCATTTCTTGTCATCGTTCTTACAATGATTTAATGATTTAATAATTATAATTATTTTATGATTTCTATCAAATATTCTAAAAATGATTTTGGCAAACGCCTATGGAAATCACTTGTATTTTAAACTGGTTTAAATGGATTTAATGTTGGAATGCGGTGGTTTTTTTTCAAGGCAGGGACTGTACAAATCTATTCTAGGAAGCGATTAGGTGATTTCGTACGAGAATTTGCAGAAATCTCTTAAATATCCATAGATCCCGGGGGTTTTCCCTTTGTCTCAATTTAAAACAAATTTACAGTACAATCCTGCTCCTTAGAAATGTTTTCACTGATTTATCAAAACTTTCTCTGTGGCTAAGTAAATAGAATTATAACCTTTTTAATTAGTTGAGAGGGGGATCAGATTGCTGTGTTTTTTATTTAGCATTTTGCTGATGTTTTGCCTGCAAAAACAAACGCCCTACCAGAAAAATAGCACAATTCCAATCTAAATTCAATAGAAAAAGAAAGAAAGAAAGAAATACTTTTCACGCGGAAAAAGAAGGCTTGACAAGGTAAGTAAAACAACCGGGGAGGGGGGCGGAATAGCTGTGCCGCGCGTTTTAGATTTAGAAAGCAGGATTTCCTGCTTTCTAGCGAATTTAAACCGTGCGGCACAGCTGATCATTAGAAATACCAGTTCGCCTGAACTGGTAGTTTTTATCACTACCGGTTTGCCCGAATCGGTGCGAACCGGTAGTATTTCACCCCTGACCAGTGTACATAATAAATACTATTTTCCCAATTTCTACTTTCTACCTCTTTTTCTACCTCTTAATAAAATCGCCATATTAAGAGGTATCGTAAAGCACGCTTTAGATGAGGCAGAAAAAAGTAGAATTGTGCGTTATTTTCACAAAAGGCAGGACTGGACTAGATTTTTAAATTTTAATTGTTTAAATTTTGGATTTGGTTTTAAATTGGGTTTTATTATTTATATGTCTATTTTAAATATTTGGCCTATTTAATAAGTTTTTTAGATTAATGTTTTACTTTGTATATTTATGTTGTTTTTATATGTCTGTACACCGCCCTGAGTCCCTAGGGAGATAGGGCGGTATAAAAGTATGAATAAATAAAATAAATAAATAAATAAATAAATAAATATTCCCACCCCTTCCCTTCGTGTGTTTGGTGCTTCTGTGCAGATTTTTTTTCCCCGTGCGCTCATCTACAAACAATACGGTAGCTTTAAAAAAAAACAACACCCCGATATCTCGAGTTATAAATATTTCCCTAGCAAACTATCAGAAAAAAAGAAACGGAGGGGAAAAATAGTAATAATAATGATATCTAGAGCCCTGAGGCCGAACATCAGACTGTCAATAAATGTCACATTGTACGGTGCGGTCTTCAAAAAAACAGCGACGATACGGGTCGGCGCATCCGATAGTGTCTTGAACATTTCCCCTCGAAAATGAAACAATTATTTCTGGCCACTTGCATCGATTTAGGATTTGTACACATTTCTCCCTGCGTGTGCGTCCATGCGAGAGAGAGATGGGGGGGGAGTGTGAGTGTGTATGTGTGTGTGTGTGTGTGTGCGAGAGTGTGTGTAGGTGTTTGTATATACAGCCCGTCCTTGACTTACGACGGTCACAAAGTTGTAAGTGTGAAAAGTGGTCCTAAGTCACTTTTTTGAGTGCCTTGAAGTGTTGTAAGTTGAGGACTACATAGATACACACACACACACACACACACACACACACAAATATTTGTGTTTGTGTGTGTGTATATAAAACTCTCTTTTACAACTGTCTCAATCAATCATTATCTATCTCTATTTGTATCTCTATTTCTCTCTATCTCTATCTGTTTCTTTCTTTCTATCCATCCATCATCTATCTATCATCCCAATTTCTGTCTGTCTCTGTCTGCCTCTATCTTATCTATCTATCTCTCTATCTATCTATCTCTCTATCTCTCTATCTCTCTATCTATCCCTATTTCTTTCTTTCTTTCTTTCTTTCTATCTATCTATCTATCTATCTATCTATCTATCTATCTATCTATCATCTATCGATCAATCCCTATTTCTTTCTTTCTTTCTTTCTTTCTAGCTAGTTTGATCTATCATCTATCTATCCCTCTTTCTTTCTTTCTTTCTTTCTTTCTTTTTCTTTCTTTCCTTCTTTCTGCCTGTCTAGCTAGCTAGATTGATCTATCTATCTATCTATCTATCTATCTATCTATCATCTATCTATCTATCTATCTATCTATCTATCTATCTATCTATCTATCTATCTATCTATCCCTAAAGCCTTCCCAGTTGATATTCCCACCCGTGTCTTTGCAAAATAAATTTTTTTTAAAAAAAAACCCCAACCCCAACCTCCGGGAACTTCTATTTGCCAATTGTTCGTCCCATCGATCGTCTTTTGGGTCGGGAGGAAAAAGAAAAAAAAAAAAGGAGTGGGGAGGGGGGTTGAAAACTGCAGAGAGCCCAGCATTAAATTATTAACTAAATGTCCCCATCCTCCCGAGACATGTTTCCTTTAAAGAGCATCTGGAGGAATCGTGATCTTTTATGAAATTAATAGCTGGGGGGGATGTCATCGGATAACAAACACGAACTTCTGCAGCAGCTGAGATTTGCGGGGCGGGGGGGGATTGAGGGTGGGGAAAGAGATGGGAAGACGCCTAGCTAGGAGAAGGGAGGGGGAGAAACCTGTTTATTGTGGTTGGATTTATTACAAATACTGTTGAATTTATTAAATGGGGAAGGAGGTGAGGAAAAAAAAAAACCTCTAAAGTTAAGAACCGGATTCCTCACGTTTGGGTTGGTTTTGTGTGTTTTTTTTCTTAGCCTTTCTCATCGCGTTTCTCGTGGAAGGTGATTTGATTCGGAAGAGTATGTGTCGAAATTCATTTTAATGAATGAAATACTCAATCCTGCTCATTAGACAAGCTACCCAATCAAAGGAGTTTTATTCGGGTGGGATTTTTGCAGATCGAAAAGGGAAGGGCAGCCAGGATGGCCGGAGAGCGATGTTGGACACCGTTCTCGAACATCCTGTCTCGATCATCCGCCCGCCGCTAAAGTTTTTCCTCGTTTTACGGCCTTGTTAAGCGAATCTCCGCCGCCGTTGAGCTAGGGACCCGGTTCTTAATTTTACTTCAGTTTAATTGATCGATTAGCCCGTGGGCCACGTCTAAGTGCAGAGTTCCAAACACCGTATAAAATACAATTTAAAAATGAGATTGGAATAAAACAGAATTCGAAACGAGATCTGAGTTCAAAACACAGTTTGAAATGAAACCTGAACAAAATACCATTTAAAATGAGGTTGGAATGGTAATACAATTGAACATGAAATTGGAATGAGAATAAATTTCCTATATAGATAAATAAAATAACAAAATTATATTTCAGGGTCACTCCCTACAATTTCTACCCCAATCGGTCCCACCATGGTCGTTAAGTGAATCCGACCTTCCCCATTGCTTGTCAGTCACAAAAGGGGACTTCACGACCCTGGGGACACCGTCGTAAATACAAAACGTCCGAATTTTGATCTCATGACCAAGGGCAAGGCTGCAACGGTTGTTAAGCGTGAAAAACGGCCATTGTAACTTTGAAAGGTCACTAAACGAACTGTTGTAAGTCGAGGCCATAACTCAAAACCCATCTTCCTGTTCTCCTTTCACCTCTGCCGGTAGCTGCAATGGCGAGCGGAGTTGAAGGACCTCGATCTGGTCACTTCGGAGTCCTCTTCCCGACCTTCAGGAGAACATCTGATTTATCCCCCGTGGCTTTGCGCTTTGTTTATTATCAACGTCAATTTATACCTTCCATTGATTTCATCCTTCACTGACTCCCAACGCAGCTCAGCTCCCAGCCCTTAAAATTACAGGAGAAAGATTAGACTCCAGTCTCAGGGAAGGAAAGAAAGAAAGAGAGAGAGAGAAAGCGAGAGAGAGAAAGACAGAGAAAGACAGAGAAAGAAAGAGAGAGAGAATAGAATAGAATAGAATTTTTTTATTGGCCAAGTGTGATTGGACACACAAGGAATTTGTCTTGGTGCATATGCTCTCAGTGTACATAAAAGAAAAGATACGTTCATCAAGGTACAACATTTAAAAGAAATGAAATGAAATGAAAGAGAGAGAGAGAGAGAGAGAAAGACAGAGAAAGACACAGAGAGAGAGAGAAAGAGAAAGAAAGAAAGAAAGAAAGAAAGAAAGAAAGAAAGAGAGAGAGAGAGAGAGAAGGAAGATAGGAAGGAAGGAAGGAAGGAGAGAGAGAAATAAGATAGTAAATAGGAAGGAAGGAAAGAAAGAAAGTAAAAGGAAGGAAGGGGGAAGGGATGGGAAGGAAGGAAAGAGAGAGAGAGAGAAAGAGAGAAAGAAAAAAAGACAGACAGAAATGAAAAAAGAAAGAAAGAGAAGGAAAGGAAGACAGATAAACAGAAAGGAAGAAAGAAAAAGAGAAAGAAGATAGTAATAGGAAGGAAATAAAGTAAAAGGAAGGGAGGAGGAGGGGATGGGAAGGAAGGAAGAGAGAGAAAGAAAAAAGAAAAAGAAAGAAAAAGAGACAGGAAGGAAGGAAGAAAAAGAAAGAAAGAAAGAAAGAAAGAGAGAGAGAAAGAAAGAGAGGGAAGGAAGGAAGGAAGGAAGGAAGGAAGGAAGGAATGTTGTTGTTTTTTTAAAGGCAGAAATGTAAATGGGCGAAAGGGAAGGCCAGATAACAGACAGCCGTAAATCTGTTCACGGACTTGATTAATTTTGGGAGCAACCTTGGTGATCGCTCTGCTTAACAATTCCTTCTTGATAAGTTAAACGGGAGGGGGGGGCAGGTTTCCTGCTTTCAAATAAACCTGGATAGTCCTAAAAACCCCAATCGAGGGAAGGCCGTCCCTGCCTCCCCCGAGCCCAGCGCAATGGCCACACGCCTTTTCCCGCCAGCGCTTTGAAGGAAGGCCCCTTGCCCGATGTGCTAGAGAAGGACAGGTGATGGGGAATGCTCTTCTTTAGGTCTTTCGGCACAGATTCTCATGATGGTGAGAACAGTTCACCGGTGGAACGGCTTGCCACCGGAATTTGCTGGCGCTCCATCTCTGGAGGCTTTCGAGACGAGAATGGACAGCCATTTGTCCGGAACGGTTTAGGGCAATGATGGCAAACCTTTTCAGCGCCGAGTACCCAAACCCAAATGTGCGTGCATGTGTGTGCATGTTTGCACGCTGGAGCGCCGTAAACCCGAACACCAGCTGGCCGGCGTGCGCATGCCTGTTTTTGGACCAAAAACAGCCCGAAAAATAGCATGTGCGCTGGTGGTAGTATTTAGCCAGTTCTATCCAGTTCTGGCGAACTGGTTGCGGCGGCTGCGGGAGGCTCCACCTGGATGTCATCACATCCATTTTTTGACACTCTGGGCATGCGCAGAGGTGGCCCAAGCGAGAGCGCGGGTGCGCTCACATTTGCAAACCGGGAGCGAAGGCAACTGATGTGCACACGGGAAACCAGAAAAGGAGCTGGCGGTGGTGCTCTGCGTGCCCATAGAGTGTCGTGTCCCACTCCTCCGCTGACGGCCGGGTCAGGGAAATCCGAATCAGGCGTGCCTCTGCAGCTCTGCCCAAAGTCCTAACAAAGTCCTTAGGGCAGGCAGGAGACCAGAAAGTGACTTCAGCAAGATATGTTTAGACTTTGCCTGACTCAGAGAATGCCAGGAAGCAGGTCCTTTATATAGGCCATGGGGTGTGGCTCCATGACTCAGCACTTATCCGGGCCTGCCCCTCCCTTCCTTCTGTTGCCTCCGCCTATCAAGTCTTCTGATGCGAGGGTCACTCCAGTCTGCAGCTGTTGGCAATTGACCTCCCTCAGGCTCACATGCTGTGGAGGAGGGGCAGGGGTCTAGTTGCTCTGTTTGCCTGGGCGTGGAGCCAGAGCTGGGGGCTGGACGTATTTCCTCCTCTTCAGCCTGTCTGGGCATGGAGCCAGGGCTGGGGCCGGGAGGCATACTAGGACCTTCCTCCGTGTTCGGAAGCAGATAAGAAGGCCCCGGCTGTGGTGAGATCGGATGAGACACAACATAGAGAGGGCTGTGCGTGCCATCTCTGAGCAGACGTTTGGACTAGAAGATCTCCAAGGTCCCTTCCAGGCCTAGGAGTCTAGGATTCCGAGATGGACAAGGTACATGACAGACCGAGGGAGGGGAGGGGAGGGAGGGAGGGAAGGAACCGCTTCACTCTGGAAGTTGTGGCTGCTCCATCGCTGGAGGTCTTCAAGAAGAGACTCGACAACCATTTGTCCAGACTAATACTCTAAGATCTCTTGCTTGAGCAGGGGGTTGGACTAGAAGACCTCCAAGGTCCCTTCCCACTCTGTTATTCTCTAATCCCAGATCAATTAACCAGTGGAACAGCTTGCCACCAGAAGTCGTGGGTGCTCCATCGCTGGAGGTTTTCAAGAAGAGACCAGACAACCATTTGTTCTAGGGTCTCCTGCTTGAGCAGGGGGTCAGACTAGAAGACCTCCGAGCTCCCATCCGACTCTCCTTATCCCGTAACCCCAAAATCCATCCCAGTTCAAAGGCTCCGCTGGCGTATCTTTAATTTCTTGCCCCCCCACCCGAACCAATCCCACAGCCTGTTTCCGGGGCCCCCAGTTCCCCTTCTTATTTTTTATTTTATTTATTTATTTATTTTGTCACACAGTGTATATATAAGCATAAGCATGAAATAATTATACAATATATAAGCATATACATGAGTATGAGTATGTAATAACTATATTCCATGGGGGGGGGTGGAGTTTCTTGAGCGATCGCATCGCTGCCTCGGAAATCCTCCCCAAAAAATTACCAAAAAAAGAAAGAAGGAAAGAAAAGAGAAATAAAATTTAAAAAAAAACCCAAGCACAAAACAAGCCAAATGAACTTCATCTTTATGCCCGGTGCCAATTTGCGATGGCAGGAGGGAGAGAAAGGAAAGGAGGAGACGCTAAGGGGTTACAGTTGGGCGAAAGGGGGCACACTGTTCTCTTCCCCCCCTCCCTCTCTCCCTTCCCCAAAAATGTTCGCGGCGGTGACATAAAGCCATCTCTTACTCGAACGCGTGACTCAGTTCCACACTGAGCTTCCCTTTTGTTCCCCTGGCATCGAATTCACAGCTTCTGCCTCCTTAATGGGCCATTTTTCCTCGCAAAATATAGCTTTCGGCGGGGCGGGGCAGAGCAGGGGGGGGGTGCGCGCGAAATAGGCACCGTTTTTTTGGGAACTACATCTTCACCAAGGTAAAGGACGACGGCTGGCATCATTTCCACGGCCCTCCCGCCTGCCTTTTCAGTGGCCAAACATAATAGGCCTGGAAATGAGCAATATATATTCCTTATTTCTTTCTTTCTCTCTCTCTTTCTCTCTCTATTTTTTTTTTGTAAGCTTCACCTCCACCTACCACCCCTTTAAAAGGAAGGTGGGGGGAAAAAAAATAACAATAATCAAAGGGACCGTTTTAGGACCACCTCATCATCCCGCCTTCGATGCCCGAGAGGATAAAAGCTGTATATTTTTGCAAAAAAAAAAAAACACACCCGAAAACCCAACAATCCCAAATTAAATGGATTCAGCTCCTTCCCTCCCTCCACATCGCAAATCGGTCTCAGAAGGAGGGATGAAAAAGGGATAACGAAGTGTTCAGGTCAAAATTACAGGTAACTATTCTGGAATTATTCTAGCAGGTTCCCAATCAGAGCCCATTTGGGGAAAGACGGAGACGCCGACAGGCCCCCCGTGTTGTTTACTTGGAACCCCGACATCCCATTTTATAACTTTTCGGGCTTTTAAAAAAAAACACACAAGCACAAAACAAGCCAAATGAACTTCATCTTTATGCCCGGTGCCAATTTGCGATGGCAGGAGGGAGAGAAAGGAAAGGAGGAGACGCTAAGGGGTTACAGTTGGGCGAAAGGGGGCACACTGTTCTCTTCCCCCCCTCCCTCTCTCCCTTCCCCAAAAATGTACCCGGCGGTGACATAAAGCCATCTCTTACTCGAACGCGTGACTCAGTTCCACACTGAGCTTCCCTTTTGTTCGCCTGGCATCGAATTCACAGCTTCTGCCTCCTTAATGGGCCATTTTTCCTCGCAAAATATAGCTTTCGGCGGGGCGGGGCGGAGCAGGGGGGTGTGTGCGCGCGAAATAGGCACCGTTTTTTTGGGAACCACATCTTCACCAAGGTAAAGGACGACGGCTGGCATCATTTCCATGGCCCTCCCGCCTGCCTTTTCAGTGGCCAAACATAATAGGCCTGGAAATGAGCAATATATATATTCCTTATTTCTTTCTTTCTCTCTCTCTCTCTCTCTTTTTTTTTTTTTGTAAGCTTCACCTCCACCTACCACCCCTTTAAAAGGAAAGTGGGGGAAAAAAAATAACAATAATCAAAGGGACCGTTTTAGGACCACCTCATCATCCCGCCTTCGATGCCCGAGAGGATAAAAGCTGTATATTTTTGCAAAAAAAAAAAAACCCAAGCACAAAACAAGCCAAATGAACTTCATCTTTATGCCCGGTGCCAATTTGCGATGGCAGGAGGGAGAGAAAGGAAAGGAGGAGACGCTAAGGGGTTACAGTTGGGCGAAAGGGGGCACACTGTTCTCTTCCCCCCCTCCCTCTCTCCCTTCCCCAAAAATGTACCGGCGGTGACATAAAGCCATCTCTTACTCGAACGCGTGACTCAGTTCCACACTGAGCTTCCCTTTTGTTCCCCTGGCATCGAATTCACAGCTTCTGCCTCCTTAATGGGCCATTTTTCCTCGCAAAATATAGCTTTCGGCGGGGCGGGGCAGAGCAGGGGGGGGGTGCGCGCGAAATAGGCACCGTTTTTTTGGGAACCACATCTTCACCAAGGTAAAGGACGACGGCTGGCATCATTTCCATGGCCCTCCCGCCTGCCTTTTCAGTGGCCAAACATAATAGGCCTGGAAATGAGCAATATATATATTCCTTATTTCTTTCTTTCTCTCTCTCTCTCTCTCTTTTTTTTTTTTTGTAAGCTTCACCTCCACCTACCACCCCTTTAAAAGGAAAGTGGGGGAAAAAAAATAACAATAATCAAAGGGACCGTTTTAGGACCACCTCATCATCCCGCCTTCGATGCCCGAGAGGATAAAAGCTGTATATTTTTGCAAAAAAAAAACAAAACCCAAAAACCCAACAATCCCAAATTAAATGGATTCAGCTCCCTCCCTCCCTCCGCATCGCAAATCGGTCTCAGAAGGAGGGATGAAAAAGGGATAACGAAGTGTTCAGGTCAAAATTACAGGTAACTATTCTGGAATTATTCTAGCAGGTTCCCAATCAGAGCCCGTTTGGGGAAAGACGGAGACGTCGACGGGCCCCCCCCCGTGTCGTTTACTTGGAACCCCGACATCCTATTTTATAACTTTTCGGGCTTTTAAAAAAAAAAACAGGGGACCCCCTTCCCTGGGCGGTGAACTTTTGTCTTTGCAAAGTTGGATTTCGCGACATCTTCGCCGTTTCTCTGCCAACAAAGGGATTGTCGTTGTCGTCTCACCCCCCCCCCCATCATTGTGTTGTCGTCTCACCCCCATCATCGCAGGAGATAAGCAGGGTCAAGTTTTCTGGGCCTGCAAAGTGTCAGAAGGACAAGGAGCACCGATGAGTGTTAAACGATGAGTGTGAAAGCCATCACTCCCCCACCAAAAAATGTGCAATCTCTTAAATGAGGTCACCGGTCAAACCGCGGCCGGTGTCTCCTCTCAAGGAGAGCGGACTTGACCTTAATTGTGAATACCCGTTGTGGCAATTTTTCTTCCAAGGGTTGTCATCGTGTACACACACACACACAAATCTTATTTTCTTTCTTTTAATCCTCCGCCTTCCGTTAAGTTTGCCTAGAAGGCCGCCGAGAAGATATCACAAATTACATATTAACAGATAAGTTGGAAGGGACCTCGTAGGTCATCTAGTCCAACCCCTCGACCAAGCAGGAGACCCTACACCATTTCTGACAGATGGCAGTCCGGTCTCTTCTTGAAAGCACAAATGGTCAACTGAATCCACACTCAGATTAATAGAGTTGGGAAGGGTCTTTGGAGGTCATCTAGCCCAACGCCCACCCACCCACATCCGAGCAGGAGATCCTACACCATTCCTGACAAATGGCAGTCCAGTCTCATAACATAACATAACATAACATCAGAGTTGGAAGGGACCTTGGAGGCCTTCTAGTCCAACCCCCTGCCCAGGCAGGAAACCCTACACCATCTCAGTCAGATGGTTATCCAACATTTTCTTAAAAATTTCCAGTGTTGGAGCATTCACAACTTCTGAAGGCAAGTCGTTCCACTTATTAATTGTTCTAACTGTCAGGAAATTTCTCCTTAGTTCTAAGTTGCTTCTTTCTTTGACCAGTTTCCACCCATTGCTTCTTGTTCTACCCTCAGGTGCTTTGGAGAACAGCCCGACTCCCTCTTCTTTGTGGCAGCCCCTGAGATATTGGAACACAGCTATCATGTCTCCCCTAGTCCTTCTTTTTGTTAAACTAGACATACCCAGTTCCTGCAACCGTTCTTCATATGTTTTATCCTCCAGTCCCCTAATCATCTTTGTTGCTCTTCTCTGCACTCTTTCTAGAGTCTCAACATCTTTTTTACATTGTGGCGACCAAAACTGGATGCAATATTCCAAGTGTGGCCTTACCAAGGCCTTATAAAGTGGTATTAACACTTGACGTGATCTTGATTCTATCCCTCTGTTTATGCAGCCCAGAACTGTGTTGGCTTTTTTAACAGCTGCTGCACACTGCTGGCTCATGTCTCTTCTTGAAAGCTTCCAGGGATGAAGCTCCTACAACTTATGAATAATAGAATAATAACAGACTAACAGAGTCGGAAGAGACCTTGTAGGTCATCTAGTCCAAACCTCCCCCCCGCCCGAGCAGGAGACCCTACACCATTCCTGACAGATGGCAGTCCAGTCTCTTCTTGAAAGCCTCCAGCGATGAAGCTCCTACAACTTCTGAAGGCAACTCCTGTTCCATGGGTTGATTGTTTCTCACTGTCAGGAAATTCCTCCTTATTTCCAGGTTGAATCTCTCCTTGGTCAGTTTCCATCCATTATTCCTTGTCTGGCCTTCGGTTGCTTTGGAAAATAGCTGGACCCCCTTCCTCCTCTCTGGGGCAGCCCCTCCAATATTGGAAGGCCGCTATCATGTATCATATTTCGGAGCCTCTTCGATTTCTTTCCATCAAAATCACGTGACGTGTTCATACCGCTTGATAAAGACTTAGGTAAGGCCACACCTGGAATGCTGCGTCCAGTTTTGGTCCCCACGTAAAAAAAAAGAAAAAAAAGAGGTTGAGTCTTTGGAAAAAGTGCAGAGAAGAGCAACTAAGATGATTAAAGGCTGGGAGACTAAAACATATGAAGAACGGCTGCAGGTTTAGCCAGTCTAGAGAAAAGGAGTAGGGGGGACATGATATCAGCCTTCCAGTATTTGAGGGGCTGCCCCAAAGAAGAGGAAGGGGGTCAAACTATTCTCCAAAGCCCCTGAAGGCAGGAGAAGAAGCAACGGACGGAAACTGATTGAGGAGAGAAGCAACCTGGAACTAAGGAGAAACTTCTCCAACAGTGAGGACAATTAGCCAATGGAACAGCTTGCCACCAGAAGCTGTGGTTGCTTCAACACTGGAGGTTTTTAAGAAAGGTTAGCTATCTGAAACGGTCTTTTTTTTCAATGGCGTCGTGACTCTGAACGGTCACTAAATGAACTATTGCTAAGTCGAGGGCTACCTGTGTAGAGAGATCTATCTGTATCTACGTAGATATTTTCACCGGGGGGGACCTTAAAATTAAAACCGTCCCAGGGATAATTGGTTAAATTAAGAAAGCATCGACCTGACTTAACATCGTGCGTATTTTTTTTACCGTCCCGGCTGAAACACAAGAAGAGTGTCGGGCAAATTGTGTCTTTTGCGTGCCGGCAAAGATACAAAACAGCTGTTCCTCCTAGGGAAGGACGTGTCTTATGGGTTGACAATCCCAGCAGATGGTTCCCTGGGAGAATTTCATCCTTTAACGGTCCCTTCTGACACCCCCACCCCCCCCAAATTTCATCCTTTTCGTGAGACCAGTTTCGGCCCCTCCAGAGTCTCAAGTCCCAAAGACCGAAATTCAGAATATCTTGACAGCCGGGGGAGAGACGTTCCTTGGATTGATAGCCAGTCGAGAAGGGGCTGCATTGGGCAAGTTTGGAAATATGGGTAGTCCTCGATTTACGAGAGTTCGAAGTTACAACCGCACGGGGAAAAAAGGGATCTTAGGACTGTTTTTCAGAGTTACGTGAAACCTTCTTCTTCTTCTTCTTCTTCTTCTTCTTCTTCTTCTTCTTCTTCTTCTTCTTCTTCTTCTTCTTCTCCTCCTCCTCCTCCTCCTCCTCCTCCTCCTCACCTTCTCTTTTCCTCCTTCTTCCTTTTTCTCTCCTCCTTTCTTTTTTCCTCTTCTTCTTCTTCCTCCTCCTCCTCCTCCTCCTTCTCTTCCTCCTTCTCTTCCTCTTCTTCTTCTCCTCTTCCTCCCCCATCTTCCTCCTCCCCCATCTTCCTCCTCCTCCTCCTCCTCTTCCTCTCTATACACCTCACTCCCCTCTAGCACTGATCATGTTCCCTACTCGGGTGATAAAACGTCTGCAAGTTCAGACAGCAGACAAGGAACCACAGTTCTCCTCTTCTCCTTCCTCCTCCTCCTCCTCCTCTCCAAAACCTGTTTCCTGGGCCCTCCGGCTGCATCCTCTTATCTCAAAGCCCATCCCTCTGAAATGAAACCCATAAGAGTGGAGTCAGCTGGCGGGCGATGCACGGAGGGGCCCAAGCGCTGGCGTTTGCCCTGGGTGGCTTGGCGTGTCCTCTCCTCTCCTCTCCTCTCCTGCCGGCTGCAGACTTTGTGATGAAGTCTGCAAATCCCCCGCTGCTTTTAATAGGCCTGTAGACCCAACCGGCTGATGAGAACTAAACAACACAGCTTGCTCTCAAATATTTCCACTGGAATCTCCTAATACGCGATATTAATCATGGCTGTCAAGCCGCTCAGGAGCCAACCATGTCCCCCCACCCCCACCCGGTGGGCTGGAGGGGGGAGGCTGGCCCCGGGGACGAGGACGGGAGGAGGAGGAGGAGGAGGGAAAAAGGGATGGAGGGAGGGAAGGAGGAAGGAAGGAAGGAAGGAAGGAAGGAAGGGAGAGGAGGGCAAGAGGGAGGGAAGAGTGGGAGAAAGGAAGGAAGGAGGGAGGGGAAGGAGGGAGGGAGGGAGGAGGAAGGAAGGAAGGAAGGAAGGAAGGAAGGAAGGAAGGAAGGAAGGAAGGAAGGAAGGAAGGAAGAGGAGGAAGAGAGGAGGAAGAGTGGGAGAAAGGAAGGAAGGAGGGAGGGGAAGGAAGGAGGGAGGGAGGGAGAAGGAAGGAAGGAAGGAAGGAAAGAAGAGGAGGGCAAGAGGGAGGGAAGAGTGGGAGAAAGGAAGGAAGAAGGGAGGGGAAGGTGGGAGGGAGGGAGGAGAAGGAAGAAAGGAAGCAGGGAAGAGGGAGGGAAGAAGAGTGGGAGAGAGGAAGGAAGGAGGGAGGGAGGGAAGGAATGAGGGGAAGGAGGGAGGGAGAAGAAGGAAGGAAGGAAGGAAGAAAGATGAGGGGAAGAGAGGGAGGCAGAGGAGAAGGAAGGAAGGAAGGAAGGAAGGAAGGAAGGAAGGAAGGAAGGAAGGAAGGAAGGGCAAGAGGGAGGGAAGAAGGGTGGGAGGAAGGGGAAGGAAGAAAGGAAAGAAGGAAGAAAAATGAGGGGAAGAGGGGGAGGCAGAGGAGAAGGAAGGAAGGAAGGGAAGGAAGGGAGGGAAAGAGGGAGGGAAGGAGTGCGGTTAGGGTTAGGAGTTGACGTTCCTCCGAGATGTATTCGTGTGGGGATTTGAACCTGGGATTGGCTGCTCCTGAGGCCGAGCATTTGAAGTCCACGTTTTTTTGGGGTGTAAGAGAGGGAGGGAGGGGACAGGCAGAGGATTCTCTGCAGCTCCCCAATGTCCATAAGCTGCAGAACGACCTGCTCGTTTGTGACTTCGACATAAATCCAGCCTCCTCCTCCTCCCGAGATTCAATATGATGTATTTCCATAGCGTTACAATTAGTTTTATCCTATATCCCCCCCCACCCAAAACGACCCCCCCCCATATTCTTGCTGATGGTCTTGCTTACCTCATACTACTAGCATGTGTAATAAATCTGTCTCTGCAAATTCTTCCGAGTTTGAATTCCAGCCCCTCTTCTCCCGATCCCTATCGATCTTCCCTCCTCCTTCCTTAGGAATGGCTGCCCAGCCTCTTCTTAAAAACCCCCCAGGGATGGGGCAAGCCACAACTTCTGGTGGCAGGCTGTTCCGCTGGCTAATTGTTCTCACGGCCAGGAAATTTCTCCTTAGTTCCAGGTTGCTTCTCTCCTGGATTAGTTTCCATCCGTTGCTTCTTGTCCTGCCTTCAGGGGCTTTGGAAAACAGGTTGACCCCCTAGTCCTTCTCTTCGTTATACCCCCTTCCCTCAATCGTTCATCATATGGTTTAGCCTCCAGACCCATTATTGTCCTTCCTTCCTTCCTTCCTTCCTCTCTCCCTGCCTCCCTTCCTTCTTGCCTTCCATCCCTCCCACCCACATTCTCTCCTTCCCTTCCTTCCTCTCTCGCCTTCCTCCCTTCTTCCTTTCTTCCTCCTTCCCTTCCCTCCCTCCCTCTCTCCCTCCCTTCCTTCCTCTCTCGCCTCCCTCCCTCCCTCCTCTCTCTCCCTTCCTTTCTACTTGCTTTCCTTTCCTCCCTCTCTCCCTCCCTCTCTCCCTCCCTCTCTCTTCCTTCCTCCCTCCGTCCCACCCTTCCTTCCTTCCCATTATTCTTTCCTGCCTCTCTCCCCTACTCTTTCTCCTCCCTCCCTCCCTCCCTCCCTCCCTTCCTTCCTTCAGCAATCTCTTTATACAATCCCTTTTAATTAATCTCTTTTAATTGTTTTGAAGGGGGAGGCCTTTTATTTTCTTCGATTGCCTGCCTCTCATTCTAAGCCCTGCCTGTAGACCAGGCCATTGAGGGACAAGAGGGAAGAAGCAAAAAACCACCTCCCAAGAAACAGAACAGCTTCCGAGGCCTTTCTGTGCCGGCTGCCTCCAAAATCCTCATTAAATCCACATTTAAAAAAAAAAAAGATATAAATCTGGGCTTTTTTTTTTTTGTAAATCAGAAATAAGCTGGTTTATTTCTCCTTCGCCATATTCCATGGCCAAAACCAAATGGGAATATTCCAAATCAGGGGTCTCCAACCTTGGCAACTTTAAGTCTTGTGGACTTCAACTCCCAGAATTCCTCAGCTGGCTGAGGAACTCTGGGAGTTGAAGTCCACAAGTCTAAAAGTTGCCAAGGTTAGAGACCCCTGTTCCAAATTGTGGCACCCTCAAAAGCTGAGCACCGATCTTATTTAAGGTGTACAGGTAATCCTTAGTTAACTCAACAAAAGAAGCTTTCTGTAAGCCATTGGGTTTCAACACGGATCATCTCTAAGACCTCCTTGGAGATCTCAGAAGATACCTCCAAGGACCATCCACCGATGGAACAGAAGTTGCCTTCGGAAATTGTGGGAGCTTCATCCCTGGAAGCTTTCAAGAACAGACTGAACTGTCATTTGTCAGAAACGGTGTCGGGTCTCCTGCTCAGGCGGGGGGGTTGGACTAGATGACCTACAAGGTCCCTTCTGACTCTGTTCATCTGTTCAAAAAGATGACTAGATCCAGACCAAACTCCTATCTCCATCTATCCTATATGCTAGGAGCTCCACCTGGTATTTCCTTAGGTGTCCATCGGCCCAGGACCTCCAAAGCCAGAAGGTCCTCTTCCTATCATGGCTCTCCCTCAAAGACATCTACCCATCCTTAGACCTTGGGATGACAGCCGTCATCTTCCAGTCGCTTCCATAGAGGTCTTCTGCTCTCCGTTTTTTTTTTTCCACCTGCCCCGAAGGTGTCCTCGTCTTTTCCCAAAAGCGGAACATCTTCAGAAGGTTACCAGATGCGTCTGCCATGTCCCCATCGGCCCAGGACCTCCAAAGCCAGAAGGTCCTCTTCCTATCATGGCTCTCCCTCAAAGACATCTACCCATCCTTAGACCTTGGGATGAGAGCAAGGCCATAGCCACACAGGGTGGGATTCAGCCGGTTCGGGGAGAACCGGATGTTAATTTTAATCCGGTTCGCCGATGGCAGCGAACCGGTTGCTGAAATTTTTTCAATCCCACCCCTGCAGCCACCCGTTGTGGGCAGAAGGACCAACCCAACGTGAGAGATGTCGAGTCACATTCTTGAAGTCCACGTCCGTGACGCCAAGGGCCGTCATCTTCCAGGCGCTTACACAGAGGCCTTCAGTTCTCCCGGTTGTGTTGTTGTTGTTTTTTCCTTTTCCACCCACCCCCGAAGGTGTCCTCGTCTTTTCCCAAAAGCGGAACATCTTCAGAAGGTTACCAGATGCGTCCGCCATGCGTCCCCCCACCCGCCCACCGCCAAAGGAGACAAGAGAAGAACGGCCACGAAGCATCCCCATCGGGGGGAGTTTCCATTCCATGTCCTCGTTTTCTTGTTTTGACGTGGCAGGGAAGATCCAGCCTCAACAATCCATGCAGTGTCTCATGCACAATGTCCCATTGAGCGAGACAGATCGTCTTTTATGTCGGCCCGATGAGTGCGTGGGACAACGCAGCTCGGGATTGTTCGGGACAATCTTATTCTGTAGTCAGCAGAAAAGCAAGTTAAGGGTGGGATAGTGACCCACCAAGCCACCCAGGCACCGTGATCGCATTGTCATATTTTTGTGTGCTTCGTTTTCGTTTTGTTCTTTCTTTCAATATTTCTATTCTTCTCGCCCCCACAACGTTTGGAAATGTCGGGAGGAACAACCAGTTGGCACCGCCATTCTTCTCGCCAACTCATCCTTTCCCTTCCTTCCTTCCTTCCTTCCTTCCTTCCTTCCTTCCTTCCTTCCTTCCCCTGCCTTTTCCCCCGCCTTCCATTTTGTCCATCAGAGTCTCCATCTTGCAAGTCAAAAACCGCGAAAGGTGAAATAACCATGAAGGGTCAACTCCTTTTAAAAAAACAAAATGGGAAAGCCTTTGTCTCTTGCTCTTTCGAAGCAGGTGGCGAAGGCTACTTTGATGTGGGTGGGAAAGGGAAGCAAGGAAGGAAAGAAGGAAGGAAGAAAGGAAGGAGGGAGGGAGGGAGGGAGGGAGGAAGGAAGGAAGGTTGATTAGAACAAAAGAAGAAGAACAGAAAAAGAGAAGGAAAGAAGATCAGAGTAAAGAGAATAGAAAAAGGAAGGAAGATCAGAGCAAAGAATAGAAAAAGAATTTGGAAGGAAAGAAAGTCAACAGAAAGGAGAATAGGAAAAGAAAGAAGGAAGGAAGATCAGAGTAAAGAGTCTAGAAAAAGAAGGAAGGAAGGAAGGAAGGAAGGAAGGAAGGAAGGAAGGAAGGAAGGTCAGAGCAAAGAAGAAGAATAGAAAAATAATTGGAAGGAAGGAAGATCAAAGGAAAGAAGGAGAATAGGAAAAGAAAGAAGGAAGGAAGGTCAGAGCAAAGAAGAAGAAATTGGAAAAGAATTGGAAGGAAGGAAGGTCAAAGGAAAGATGGAGAAAAAGAAAGGAAAGAAGGAAGAAAGGAAGATCAGAGCAAAGAAAAATAAAAAAAAAGAAATGGGAAGGAAGGAAGATCTTTTTTTTTTTCCCCTTCTCAAAGGATAACTCCCAACATCTTCTCCCACCATCGCCCTGTTCCCTTTCTGCATCTCAGATGCCCTGGGCATTTTTAAAAAAATCCCACCTCCTCTTTGAGATTCCCCCCACTCAACCTCTATCTTTCAAGCTTCCATCCTGCGCCTCCCTCAACTTTCCCTTTCTGGGGAAAAGACCCTCCCAGAGTGGGAACCGGCAGCGGCGCATCGAATCCTGGAGACCCCCAACCCCAGTTTTCTCCGCGGAAACCTTTTCCTTAAATCTTTGCTCTTCATTGGCCCGGGGTCTTGGAGCCTGGCCAGGGGGATCATTTTTTTAAAATTATTATTATTATTATTGTTGTTGTTGTTTATTATTATTATTATTATTATTATTATTATTATTATTATTTCCCCCCCCCCACTCCTTAAAAAAAATATAAACATGCAAAAAAAGAAAAAGAAAAATTAGACCGGGAGGGGCGGGAAGGGAAAAAAAGTAAAAATTTGCAATGCAAGGCTGGCTTCAATTGACTGTCAGGTAGTCCCCTTTTCCCCTTCCCACCCCCCACCCCCCCAATCTCCCCTCTCGCTCCCTTCGCGCAACAAAGCCCCCATTGTCGAACCCACGCAAAGCCCCATAGAGCCCAAGCCTTGCCGAAGGACGTTCAGGCCTGCCTTTCGAATAAATAAATCAGAAACACTTAAAACCCTCCAAGGGAAAGATTCTTCATTGGACACCCTCCTTCTCTTTTTCTCCTTCTCCTCCTTACTTTTTTTTTTTTTATCCCCTCGCTCTCCTGCCCGTTCCAAGCCGAGTTTGAGTTGGACCTCATCCAACAAACCTACGGCAGGCTAAGGGGTCTCTTCCCCCCCCCACAACCTCACCGTGCCTTGATTCCCCCACCCTTCTTTCCCCCCCCCACCGCACCGCTCCGCTCCCCTCCCACCCGGGATGGACAAAAGACCCTTCTCTTGCTTTCCCAGGGCTGACAAGTTTATCCAAATATTCCCGACTTTACGAATCGATCGGTGGCCGTAAAAAGGAGACTTTTGTGCAAAAAAATTTTTAAAAAAAACCAAAACACCACACACTGGGTGGGGGGGAGGAGGAGGGATGGGGAAGCCCACGGGATGCCATGGGATGATGGAGCCAACGGGCAGGGGGGGAAATCCCCCCCCCCAGGTTGCAATTCATCCGGGATATCCCACGAAAAAGACCCTGCCTTCCTTGCGTTGCCCTGTTCCCGACAATGAATGTTTTTCAATCATATAGGTTTGCGGTGGCGAACCTATGGACACAGGTGGCACACAGAGGCCTCTCTTTGGGCGCACACACCGTCACCAGCTGCTCTTCTGATTTCTGGTTTGCACACGCTGTTTTTCGGGCCATTTTCAGGTGGGTTTTTTTGGCCCCAAAAAAGGCCCTAGGAGGGTCTGAAAATGGCCAAAAACGGCCTGAAAATGGCCAACTCCAGGCCGTTTTTTTGAGCTGTTTTTTCAGGCTGTTTCCAGACTTTTTAAAGGCTAAAAACAGCCCCAAAATACGGCTCGAAAATGGCCAACACAACGCCGTTTTTCGAGCTGTTTTTCAGACCTTTTCCAGACTGTTTTTCAGGTCAAAAACAGGCCGAAAAACCGGCTTGAAAACAACCAAAACCAGGCCATTTTTCGAGCTGTTTTTCAGACCATTTTCGTACTGTTTTTCAGGCCAAAAACAGGCTGTTTTCTGAGCTGTTTTTCAGGCCGTTTTCGGACTGTTTTTCAGGTCAAAAACAGCCCGAAAAACGACCTGAAAACAGCCAAAAAATGACCTGAAAATGGCCAAAAAACAGGCTTGCGTGCGCCAGACAGCTGATCTTCGGGTTTCCGGAGGTCCAGTGTGCGCACATGCACGTAGGTTCCAATTTGGGCACTCGGTGCTGAAACGTTTCGGCATCACCGATATAGGTAGTCCTCGACTTAAACCCGTTCATTTAATGACGATTTAAACTGATGCGGCGCCGGAAAAAAAAGGGACTTACGAACCGGCCCTCGCTCTTATTACGTCCATCGTAGCATTTCCCCAGGGTGGGTCACACGTGATCAGAATTCATGGGTTTGGCAATCCGGCTTGTACTTAAGGCTGCTGTCATGATTGCTATTTATGTCCGTCCCGGTCAAG
Source organism: Ahaetulla prasina (assembly GCF_028640845.1). Classification (NCBI taxonomy): domain Eukaryota; kingdom Metazoa; phylum Chordata; class Lepidosauria; order Squamata; family Colubridae; genus Ahaetulla; species Ahaetulla prasina. Next base: position 2,717,117 of record NC_080556.1, on the reverse strand, counting down.
TCAAGGGGGGGGCGGGAGGGGGGGGGGAAGCCAGATTCGTTTAACGACCGAGCGATTCCTTTAAACGACTGCAGTGGCTTAACAACCGTGGCAAAAAAAAAAAAGAGAGAGATTGTAAAGTTGCGCGGTGGTTGGAACGTGGGATGACGGGCTGACTCTGCCCATCGCTGGCAGTTCGATCCTGATCGTCTAGAGGTCGGCTCAGTCTTCCGTCCTTCCGAGGTTGGTAAAATGAGAACCCAGATTGTGGAGGGCAAAAAGCTGACACTGGAAACTGCTTAGAGAGGGCTGTAAAAGCACCGTGAAGCGATATATAAGTCTAAGTGCTATTCTATTCTATTCTATTCGTCTATTCTCTTCTATTTTCTCTTCTCTTCTCTATTCTTATTTTCTCATCTATTCTTTTTTCTCTTCTCTTCTCTATTCTGTTCCACTTTTCTATTTTCTCTTCTCTTCTATTATTCTATTATTCTATTCTATTGTCTATTCTATTGTCTATTCTATTCGTCTATTCTCTTCTATTTTCTCTTCTCTTCTCTATTCTATTCTACTATTCTCTTCTATTTTCTCTTCTCTTCTTCTCTATTCTATTCTATTATTCTATTCTATTGTCTATTATATTCGTCTATTCTATTTTCTTTTCTCCTCTTCTTTTCTATATTCTCTTCTCTTCTATTATTCTATTTTCTCTTCTCTATTCTCTTCGTCTATTTTCTCTTCTCTTCTCTTCTTTTCTATTTTTTATATTCTATTCTATCTTATCCCATCCCATCCCATCCTTAGGGATGTGACTTGCTAACCATCTGCTAACTAACCCTGGGCAGTTTAACAGCTAAAACCCTTTTTACTCCACAAACCCGTTTCGTCGCTCTAAACCAAGGTGCCCGCAGAGAAAAACAAAACAAAACAAAAAGAACCAGGCATTGCTTTGCCCCTGTCTGTTTTTAACCAGGTTTGGGGGTAACTAGCAGCCTTCAGAAGCTGCGACAGTCACCAAAACCCACCTTCGTATAAACACGACTGGAGGAGCCCACCAGCCACTGGGTATTTTTCTATCGGCCTCGAGAGCAGAGCTGCGAAGCCTCATAAAACCTATGACTGATGTCTCCTTGGAAAGCTATAAAAATTTATGGAGGCGAAAAGCCCAGATGGAAAGGCCTGGGACTTTTCCCCAGCCAGCCGCCCGAGATGGAGAATTCAACCTGCAGCCAGGATCTGCTTGTGATAACAGCCCCATCTGGCCCACAGAAGCCAACCAAAATTGTTTCAGCAGCAACAGCAACAAGGCAAACCGCTCGGTGACCGGTGGCAGCTTTTTCTGGGGGTGGGGAGGAGTTTCTGGGAGGGGGTGTCTCCCTTCGCATTTCACTTCCCCAGCTGGCGAGATTCGCAAGGGGTGAAGGCCGAGGGATGATGAGAAAGTTTGCAAAGGCAGAAATGGGGAGGGAGGTAAAGGCAGGAGTGAAATCCAGCAGGTTCCGACGGGTTCTAACGAACTGGTAGCAGAAATTTTGAGCAGTTCGGAGAACCGACAAATACCACCTCTGGTTGGTCCCAGAGTGGGGTAGGGATGGGGATTTTGCAGTATCCTTCCCGCAGGAGTGGGGAGGAATGGGGATTTTGCAGTATCCTTCCCCCAGGAATGGGGAAGGAATGGGGATTTTGCAGTATCCTTCCCCTGCCACGTCCACCAAGCCACGCCCACAGAACCGGTAGTAAAAAAATACCGCATTCCTCCACTCGGTTTAAAAAAATTAAAAAGAGGAATGTCGAAAAAGTTGAAAATTTTTGGCGTTCTCTTTGCCGGCGTTTATGGTACCGATTGATCTCTTTTTGTGGACCGCAACTGCTTTAAAATTCACCGAATCTGGTACTCAACGCGTTTTGATGCGAACATTTTTGCCCCAGTATTCATCGTTCGTTCTCTACTCGACGCGTCGGCTAGAACTCGTCGGTTTCTGCTGCCTTGTGACTCACGACATTATTCCTTATGGGGAGAATTTGTTTGCTACTCCTCGTTTCCGCTACTCCTCGGGTCTCCCAGAACCTATCAACACCGAGTAACGCTGTGTTAAATAGATTTAATATGGCTGCCCAATTCGAGCATAGTAACTCTGGTTTCTCTTGACGTCGGCGTGTAGTTTTAGTTAGGGTGATCCGTTGGGCCAGACGTAGATCAGACTTGAAAGGGACCTTGGAGGTCCTCTAGTCCAAGCCCTCCTGCTTGAGCAAGATACCTTATACCATTCTGGACGAATGGTTGTCCAGTCTCTTCTTGGAAACTTCCAGTGATGGAGCTACCCATAATTTCAAACTGTCCTATGGACAGATATGATCAGGGATCTGGAGGCCAAACCGTACAACGAATGATTGAAGGAGCTAGGTTTGGTCTCTAACCTACCAAGGAGAAGAAATAGGGGTGGCATGATAGCATCTTCCAGTATTTGAGGGGCTGCACCAGAGAAGGGGGGGGGGTTCACCTATTCTCCAAAGCACCCAAAGGCAGGACAAGAAGCAACGGATGGAAACGCATCAAGGAGAGAAGCAACTTAGAACTAAGGAGAAATTTCCTGACGTTGAGGGCAATTAACCAGTGGAACCGCTTGCCACCAGACTGGAGGTTTTCATGAAGAGATTGACCCGCCATTTGTCTGAAACGGCATAGGGTCTCCCACTTGAGGAGTGGGTTGGACTGGAAGACCTCCAAGGTCCCACCCAACCCCAATGTTCCACATCCTACCTTCTACGACGGGCGAGGAACACTTCCAAGATACCTCAGCCTCAGAAAAATCGGCCGGGACAGCCTTGCTTTATCTCCTAGGCAAGACAACCCAACTGCACGTTCGCCTTCCAAGCTAAAAGGAAGCTGGATTTGAGGGTGGGCCTGGCCAAATGACTTCTGGTGCCGGAAACAAATGGCTGGGAATTTTCAGAAAGAGCCAAGAATCACCTTTCCTTCCTTGGAGTCCATTTTTGACCCCGGTTTGGAGTTTGGGAAAATTTCAGAGATGGGTTCGAAGAGGCGCCACTTCCTAGGTTGGCATCTGTGCTTCCGACCCAGCTCCGAACCAAACAGGTAACCTGGCCAATCAACTCCCCGTGGCTCCGTGCGCTGCGTTCCTCCGAATTTATTTATTTTATATTCAGTAGCCCTTCCTGTAATCAGGCTTAGAAAGTTACCCTCGGCATTTGAGAAGATCTGCCTGCCTTTTAGAAGGCCGGGGAAGTGGGGAGGGGGCGGGGGGGGAGGTGGAAGGGAGGGGAGGGGGGAGCAAAGGCCTTTCCCGCATGAAGGAATGCACGGGGGCCCTCGCCTCTTGTTTGGTGGCAGAGTTGAACAGCCAAGCCACTTTTTGGAAAAATCTCGCGGTTTCTCCCGGTTCGGGATGGGGTTGGTGAGATGTTCTGAGAAGGTCTTCAGATCTTAGGTCCTCCTAGATTTGTCCCAGTAGACCAGTCTGGTTTGATGGACCAACATTTGTGATGGCCCTGCAATGGACCCGCCTGGACTTAACTTTATATTCTCTCTCTCTCTCTCTCTCTTTTCTCTCTCCTTCTGTCTCTCCCTCTCTTTCTCTTTCTTTCTTCCTCTCTCTCCTCTCTTTCTCTCTTTCTCTCTTTTTCTCTCTCTTTCTCTCTCTCTTTCGTCCCTGTCTCTCTGTGTGTGTGTCTCTATGTGTGTCTGTCTTTCTCTCTCTCTCTCTCTCTCTCTCTCTTTCGTCCCTGTCTCTGTGTGTGTCTCTCTGTCTTTCTCTCTCTCTCTTCTCTCTCCTTCTCTCTCTCTCTTTTCTCTCTTTTTCTCTCTCCCTCTTTTCTGTCTCTCTCTCTCTCTCTTCCTGCAATGATCAGTTCTTTCTGGATTTCTTTCATCTCAACCTCCCTCGATCCTCTCTTGCAGACTGGCGAATCTCTGGACCTAAACAAATTTTGCATGGATGGAAACCCGACGTCCAACGGGAACTGGTTGAAATATATCCGGGTCGCTCGCTCGAGCGAAGAACAAAACTTAGTGGTGTGTCCCATTAATGACCAGGTATGGACTTTTGTGCATATATACATGCATACATACATATACACACATACACATAAACATACATGAATCAAAAAATTGTTACTTAAAGTTGTAGGAAAAATCAAGGTGGGGATTGCCAGCTTAGGTGAACCTAAGCGGTAAAATCCGAAAGTATGTTCTTTGTAGCCTTAAAGAAGACCACATTCTGCACCATTTCACTGCTTTTTACATTTGCCCGCCAGCAAAAGATGCACATAGGTCTCCCCCATGTTAGGACCATGCAAGATTGCTGGTTCTGACCCCTAAAACAGGAGTTGGGGGGCATGAAAATGCTTCTTCTCCTTCTCCTCCTTTTCCCTCTCCCTCCTCCTCTACCACCACCTCCTCCTCCTCCTCCATCTCCTCTTTTCTTCTTCTTCTTTTTCTCCTCCTCCATCTCCATTATCTCCCTTCTCTCCTCCTCCTCCCCCTCTTCCTCCTTCTCCTCCTCTTCTTCCTTCTTCCTTCCTTCTTCCCCTCTTCCTCTCCCCACTACAATCACCTCCTCCTTATCATCCTCATCACATCTTCATCTTCTTCATCACATCCTCTTCTTCTCCCTCTCCTTCTCCTCCCCTCCCTCCTCCTCCTCTTCTCATTAGAAATTCCTTTTTTTTTATTCTGTTTAGCCATTGGGCTCATTCGGAGGGGCCTGCTCCTTAAAAGAAGGAACTTTTTAAAGATATCCCCGAATTGTTATGAGATGGGGGGGGGGGGAAGAGAAGAAAATTCTCTTCTTGGGGGAAAAAGGGAGGAAAAATTATAAGGTTTATTACAGTCCTTCATCCTCAAATTCAGTAAATGTTGTACCTTGTATCTTTTCTTTTATGTACACTGAGAGCATATGCACCAAGACAAATTCCTTGTGTGTCCAATCACACTTGGCCAATAAAAAAAAAAATTCTATTCTATTCAAATTCAGTTTTAATTGGTAAGCTCTGCCCTCTAGTGGGGGAACCCCCAGAATGCCGGCTTTTCCCAAAGAAAGAAAAATGTATGTATGTATGATATATATGTGTGTGTATGTGTGTGTGTGTATACTGTATACACACACACACACACATATAAATAATGTCACCCCTGAGAGTTTTTTTTTAAAAAAACTTTTTAAAGTTCACCAGCCAGGTTTTTCCATCTATTAAGTTAATATTTGACAGACCATTTGGCTGTATCGAGGGGGGGGGGAAGGGGGGGAATGTGGCAGAATGCATTGGCTTTAAAAGAAGAAGAAGAAGGGGAGGGAAAGTAAACAGAATTCAGGAAGAAACAATAACAGTTTTGTGCCCCATAAGGGGAGAGTGGGGGAAAAAAACGTGAAATGGAATACTGTTCTTTTTGCTTGCCGCAGGATGGTAAGTATTATAAACCTGAATGAATCTTTCTTTTAAATTGAAATCTGTGCGTGGCACCATTCAGACGCCGCTGAAATTCGCCTGCAAACCAGATTTGAGTCAACCAACACCACTTAAAAAAAAAAAAAATGATGAATTTTCATGGCCTGTTCGGAGAAAGAGGAAGGGGGTGGGTTTTGAGGCTGAAGGGCTGCCTTTCCCAATATATAACTTTCCCAAGGGTGATGGGATTTGTAGTACTTGGGTCGTTGGGGATGGTTTTAGCGTGGGCTGCCCTAAGGGAAGAAGGAAGAGGAGATCACCTGGAACATTTAAAAGTTTAGGAAGAGAGTTGAGTAGCCCCCCCCCCCGCCAAACCCATTGGTGGGGGAAATTTGACAAAATTCATAGGTGGGACATAGAAGCATTTTCTCTGAATATTGGTGGGTTTATATGTGAAGATATAGTTGGGTAAAATACAAAAGGAAGGAAGGAAAGAAGGAAGGAAGGAAGGAAGGAAGGAAGGAAGGAAGGAAGGGGAAAAGGGAAAGGAAGGAAGGAAGGAAGGAAGGAAGGAAGGAAGGAAGGAAGGAAGGAAGGAAGGAAGGAAGGAAGGAAGGAAGGAAGGAGAAAAATAGAAGGGGAAGGAAGGAGAAAAGGGGAAGGAAGGAAAGAAGGAGAAAAATGAAAAGAAGGAAAAAAATGGAAGGAGAAAAGGGAAAGGAAGAGAGGGAGGGAGGAAGGGAAGGAGGAGAAAAAGGAAAGGGAGAAGAAAAAGGCAAGGAAGGAGGGAGGGAAGGAAGGAAGGAAGGAAGGAAGGAAGAAAACTATACCTATGTCAATTCTTTTGAAATAAACTATAAAGGGGAATTCTTGGCACTACACTGAGAACTGGTAGGGAGAAAAATGGTAGGAAAACGTTCTTCCCAGCTCTTTGACTGAGATGGGTGGACTCTAAATTTAAAATATAAATAAAGACAGACATACATACATACATACATACATACATACATACATACATACATACATACATCGCTTGAAATGGGCAAGAGGTGAGCAAGCCTGGTATATTCCCAATCGGACATTGCTAATTGCCCGACCGAGGCTGATGGCCTTCCAGAAGTTCATCAGAAGGTTGTTGGGGTGGGGTTATCTCCAGAAAATGCTACGCCAATCAGAAAACATTGAGGAAAAACCAAGGCAGGCAGGACCAGAATCCCCCCTGTTAAATGTACAGTGGAACATCCCAAACATACAATGGCAGAACCTTCTCCAACATGACCGTCATCTCCATGAGAACCTTCTGGGATAGTATCAAGCGATCGCTCTCTACCACCGTGATCAAGTCGAATCGCCCCCTTTTTCATTTCAAATAACATTTGACATCCAAGTAGCTGCTGTGTTTAATTTCTCTCCCACCCCACCCTCTTTTTCCCTCTCTCTCTCTCTCTCTCTCTCCTTCTGTCCCTTGTCGTCGACGTCTAGATATATTATAAAGTTATTAGAGAAATAGAGCCGGGAGAAGAGCTGCTGATGTATATGAAAGAAGGAACATTATCTGCTGGAAACCTGCCTCCTAGTTTGGAAGGTGAGACCCCTTTCTTCTCTTTCCCAAAATTAAAACCTCTTCCATTCCAAGATACAAACATACCGGTGGTTTCTTTTGCGCCGTTGTACCATCAGAACGGATCATCGGGGCCGGGAACTCATCACAGCACCTGTCTGGCTCTTGCTGTTGAGGTGCTCGCATTAAGCCATTCACAAACTAGAAGAGAATATTTTTTAGCTCAAGGGTCGAAAGTTTCATTACGTCTCTGTGTTAGAAATTCTGTTTATATCTAACAAAGAGCACCGTCACCATGTGTTTTACTGCTCAACTGTTTTTACTGTAACAGGAACTCTACTTAGAACAAAAGAGCCTAGAGTGTATATGCCACAGATCCAAACGTGTAAACACTGCCACCTACTGGTTGAATACTCCTGTATTTTTTTCTACTTGCATTTTTTTTTTTAACCTGCTTTCAAACCGCTAGGTTGGCAGAAGCTGGGACAAGGAACGGGAACTCACCCCATTACACGGCACTAGGGATTCGAACCGCTGAACTGCCGACCTTTCGATCGACAAGCTCAGCGTCTTAGCCACAGGTTCCTACAAAAAAAAAAATGAACCCAGGGTGGGAGGAAGGAAACGGAAAAACAGCGTGCCTTTCTGACCTTCCTAGGTGTTTGTTACGATTTTTATTCCCCCCCAAAAAAAGGCGTTTTCAAAGAAAATCAAACATTCTTATCCCACAATGGGATAAGTTTTTTTTTTAATTCCCTGTTCTGTCCTCCTGGTTGCGTATCACACAGAGGCAGTGCGGTTTAATTGCTTCCCGAACACAATACCCTAACATCAGAAGAAGAAAAAAACACTTTGACGGTTAAATTCTTCGCTTTTCCTTATTATTCTATCCTTTATTTTTTTTAAAAAATATCCCACTCGCCCCTTTTTCCCCCCCCTCATCGGGAAGAGGGGAGTTCCAAATTGAATTTTTTTTTAAAAAAAAAAGGGGGGGGATGCTAAAAGGGACCCTACAAAGATAATTATCTTTCCTTTTCTTTTTTCTCTCCCATTTGTTTTCTCACCCACCCACCCCCACCAAACGGCAGCCAAATACAGTAAGACCCCCTTATTACCTCCCTTATCTTTGCAGGAAATTCGAGCAGGCCACTTCAATTCCTTTCCAGACGTGTTTTGCTGGCCGATGGCATATAATTGCCTTCCCCTCTGATCCCGAGGAGGAAATCTGCTTTGACCTTGTCCAGGTTTTATTATAACAGGCGGTCCTGTTATAAACGGAGCCCTCCCAGAATTCCCCGGCCACCTTTAAGTTATGTGGATTCCAATTCCCAGAATTCCTCAGCCAGCTTTAAGATCTGGGTAGTCCAATTCCCAGAACTCCCTGGGCAGCTTTAAGTTATATGGATTCCAATTCCCAGAATTCCCCATCCAGTTTAAGATCTGGGAACTCCAACTCCCAGAATTTCCCAGCCAGCTTTAAAATTTGGGGACTTCAATTCCCAGCCAATTTTAACCTCTGCGGACTCCAACTCCCAGAATTCCTCAGCCAGCTTTAAGATCTGGGTAGTCCAATTCCCAGAACTCTCTGGGCAGCTTTAAGATCTGTAGACTCCAATTCCCAGAATTTCCCGGCCACTTTTAAGATATGTGGACTCCAATTCCCATAATTCCCTGGCCACCTTTAAGATCTGGGGACTCCAATTCCCAGAATTTCCCGGCCACCTTTAAGATCTGTGGACCCCAATTCCCAGAATTCCCTGGCCACCTTTAAGATCTGGGGACTCCAATTCCCAGAATTCCCCGGCCACCTTTAAGTTATATGGATTCCAATTCCCAGAATTCCCCAGCCACCTTTAAGATCTGGGAACTCCAACTCCCAGAATTCCCCAGCCAGCTTTAAAATTTGGGGACTTCAATTCCCAGAATACCGCAGCCAGTTTTAACCTCTGCGGACTCCAACTCCCAGAATTCCTCAGCCAGCTTTAAGATCTGGGTACTCCAATTCCCAGAACTCTCTGGGCAGCTTTAAGATCTGTAGACTCCAATTCCCAGAATTTCCCGGCCACCTTTAAGATATGTGGACTCCAATTCCCATAATTCCCTGGCCACCTTTAAGATCTGGGGACTCCAATTCCCATAATTCCCTGGCCACCTTTAAGATCTGGGGACTCCAATTCCCAGAATTTCCCGGCCAGCTTTAAGATCTGTGGCTGAGTGAGACCTTCACTAAGCGAGTTTTCCCTTCCTTGCGATGGCCGCTAAGTGAATCACTGCGGTCGTTAAACTAGCCCCCACGGTTGTTAAGTGGATCTTTGCTCCTCAGAAGGTTGCGAAAGGAGAATCACGTGCCACCATCGTAAATACGAGTCTTCTGAACTTTGATTGCATTCTTGGCCCTGTTGTTAAGTGAATCTGGACTGGAATCTGTTAACTGGTCACTAAACAAACTGCTGTAAAGCAAGAACCTACCTACATAGGAACACCCCCATCCCCCCCAAAAAGAAATGAATATTAAATATCATTTGAAGCTTTTTAAGCCTGCTTTTCAATCAAACGCTTGTGGCTTTCAAACTTTTAAAAGTTTGAAAAACGTTTGCAAGTTTCTCTTTCGGAAAGTCAGAAACTCGCTCGTTTCAATTGGGGAGGGGGCAGCACACAGGCACAAACACCCCCCCTGTGCTCACCCACACACACACAAAAATCACGTAGGGTTGAAGGCTTTAAGTCAACCCTCGCGCTCAGCCCCGTTTCGAGAAAGCGTGAAATTTTCATTGCAAACAGAAGGAAAAAAGCAAAGCATTTAAAACCAACTTTGTTCTCCGGGAAAATTTACGGCGGGGGGGAAATGAATTGTTTGGCTTGGCCCTTGTGTCAGGATGCTGCCTTATGAACTTAATAATAGCTGCCCTTCTTTTTAATTCATTTGACCTTGACTGGAATAATTTATTGTGTGTGTGAGAGGAAACACACACACACACACAGAGTTCCTTCTGCACAACACTTTCTTTTAAAGCAAAGAATTGACACCAGGCAGGATTTTGGTTGCCATGCCAGGATCCTCATCTCTCAGAATCGTATCCAAAGAACAGAAATTATTTTGAACTGAAAGGTGATTCAAGACAAAACTCAAGGTAGTTTTTCCTCCTTAAAAAGAAGGAGGAGGAGGAGGAGAAAGAGAAGGAGAAGGAGAAGGAGGAGAAGAAAGAGAAGGAGAGGGAGAAGGAGAAGCTATCCGTACATGCGTGCGGCATCACAAAACACAGCAATTCACACGCGCGCACCGTCCTCACATGCGTGCAATGTCGAACAACACAGCAATTCACTCGCGCACGCCCTCCACGCAAGCCTGAAGCATCAAAAACACAGCGATATAGATTGCGCCAGGGCAGGTCGCTACTACCGGTTTGCCCAAACCGGTCTAAACCGGTTGAATCCCACCACTGGTCTGGGGTGATCGTCTAAACCAGGAGTCCCCAACCTTGGCAACTTTAAGCCTGGTGGATTTCAACTCCCAGAATTCCCCAGACTGTTTTTAATATGATATATAAGTCTTTTTCCGGCGTCTGCATGTCCATTGAAAGAGTTAGGTTTTAAGATGTATGTATGTATATAGAGGTAATCCTCAACTTACAGCCGAAAATTTCCATCGCTAAGTGAGACAGTTGTGAAGGCCCCGTTTTACAACCTTTCTCCCCCGCCGTTGTTAAGTGAATCAATGCAACTGTCAAGGTTGTGGAGCGAATCCAGCTTCCCAGTCGACTTAGCTGCTCGGACGGTCAGGTGGATCAGGTGACCCCAGGACACTGAGACCATCATAAATACGAGTCAGTGATGTCTGAATTTTGGTCCCGTGACCCAGGGGGTTGCTGCAACGGTCGTAAGTGTGAAAAACGGTCCCAAGTCACTTTCTTCCCCCCAATGCCATTGTAACTTTGACCGGTCACTAAATGAATATATGTATGGCTTTAATCCAGAGGTGGGATTCAGCCAGTTCGCACCTATTTGGGAGAACCGGTTGTTAACTTTCTAAGCAGTTCAAAGAACCGGTTGTTGGAAGAAATCTTATTTTGTTTTTTTCCCACTTTACAGGGCTAATCCTGTAAGGAAGGCAACATTCTGGTGGTATTTCTAGCCTAATCTTTATTGCCCTGCTTACAGAAACTGCCTCTCCGGTTAACCCTTATTACATTGTAACAGCTAAGGCGAAGCACCCAGCGACGTGAGTGAGGTTGAGTTGGCCACGCCCACACAGTCACATGACCACCGAGTCACACCTACCCAGCTGGTCATTAGGGCAGAGAACCGGTTGTTAAAGTATTTGAATCCCACCACTGTTTTAACCCGCGTGGACTTCAACTTCAATATATATTTATTAGATATTTTTATTAAATCGGCGCTGGGTGACCTTCGACCCTCCAACATCGCGGCCGGTAACCGCGGGGGGTCTCTGCTTTGTCCACAGACGTTCACACATTCCGTTGCGAGGACTGCGACGAGCTCTTCCAGTCCAAAATGGAGATGAGGCGGCATAAGAAGTACTCCTGTCATGCTGTCGGCTCTCTGTACGAGTCCGAGGAGATCAAGCAGGAAGGCCTGGAGGACGACCAAGGCCACGAATGCAAAGACTGTGAAAGGATGTTTCCCAACAAGTACAGGTGATGAGCGCAGCCCCAAAGATCGGCGTTTCAGAGGGGGTGGACTCCAACTCCCAGAATTCCCCAGCCAGCTTTACGATCTGGGGACTGCAACTCCCAGAATTCCCCAGCCAGCCTTAAGATCTGGGGACTGAAACTCCCAAAATTCCCCAATCAGCTTTACGATCTGGGGACTGCAACTCCCAGAATTCCCCAGCCAGCCTTAAGATCTGGGGACTGAAACTCCCAGAATTCCCTAGCCAGCCTTAAGATCTGGGGACTGCAACTCCCAGAATTCCCCAGCCAGCCTTAAGATCTGGGGACTGAAACTCCCAGAATTCCCCAGCCAGCCTTAAGATCTGGGGACTGAAACTCCCAGAATTCCCTAGCCAGCTTAAGATCTGGGGAATGTAATTCCCAGAATTCCTCAGCCAGCTTTAAGATCTGGGGACTGAAACTCCCAGAATTCTCCAATCAGCTTTAAGATCTGGGGACTGCAACTCCCAGAATTCCCCAGCCAGCCTTAAGATCTGGGGACTGCAACTCCCAGAATTCCCCAATCAGCTTTAAGATCTGGGGACTGCAATTCCCAGAATTCCCCTGCCAGGTTTAAAATTTGAGGACTCCAATTCCCAGAATTCCCCAGCCAGCTTTAAGATCTATGGACCACAACTCCCAGAATTCCCTGGCCAGTAGGGTTGAAAAATACTTGGCTAAAATCTTTTGTTTAGGTGATGGTGACACCCACAAAGACCAGTCTTTTGCAACCTTGACAACTTTCCGAAGGGTGGAAATCCGAAATAGTCTAGGATCTCTCCTGCTTGAGCGAGGGGGTTGGACTAGAAGACCTCCAAGGCCCCTTCCAAACTCTTGTTATTTTCCGTCCTGCTTCTCCCACAGCTTGGAGCAGCACATGATCATCCACACGGAAGAAAGGGAGTACAAGTGTGACCAGTGTCCCAAGGCCTTCAACTGGAAATCCAACTTGATCCGTCACCAGATGTCGCACGACAGTGGCAAGAGATTTGAGTGCGAAAATTGTGTGAAGGTATGGCCCTAGGGGTGGGCGGGCCCTTGTGAAGATTGCTGGTAGGTTGGCCCAAAGGCCAATGGTCAAATGGCCTCTCTCCCTCTCTCTCTCTCCATCTCCCTCTCTCCCTCTGCCCCTCTCTCTCTCCCTCTCTCTCTGTCAACCCTTCAAGGTAGACCAGACAGGAAACCCTGAATATTAACACAGTCTTTATTGTGAAGGTTACAGTAACGGAACTTGAAAGTGCCCCTCCCCTCCTTTACTTTCCACACAGCTGGGGAAGGTCTCTTCTGAGATACTTCTCACGCCTCTTTTTCCTTCTGCGGGTTGCGAACGATACCTTTTGCAGGACTGCCCAACCTAGCCGTTCGAAAGCATGCAAATGCGAGTAGATCAAGAGGTACCACTTCGGTGGGAAAGAGGCAGCATTCATTCTGTGTGCCTTTGGCGTACAGCCATGCTGGCCCCATAACTATGAAAGGATCCTTCAGAAAACACCGTGTCCTAGAATTCGACGCACCTGGATGGGGAAACCTTTACCTGGTTTAGGGCTTGAAATTTTGCAGGCTGTCCTAGCTGTAAAACTCTTTGGGCAGGCAACAGAGTGGACCCCAACCCTATAAAGAAGAAGGGGTAAAGGCAGGTTTAGGGTCATGACACTGCTATATATGAAAGTTCGAAAGCATGCAAATGCGAGTAGATCAATAGGTACCACCTCCCACCGAATTAAGGAGAAACTTCCTAACAGTGAGGACAATTAACCAGTGGAAGACCTTGCCACCAGAAGTTGTGGGTGCTCCGTCAGTGGAGGTTTTGAAGAAGAGACTGGGCAGTAACTGGTCTGAAATGGTAAAGGGTCTCCTGCTTGAGCGGGCGGTTGGACTAGAAGACCTCCACGGCCCCTTCCCGCTCTATTCTGATTGATTGATTCCCTGCCCTTCGGCGTATAGCCGTGCTGGCCGCACGACCATAGAAATGGTCTTTGGACAATGCCGGCCGGCTCCCTCGGCTAAGAAACGGAGATGAGCGTCGTGCCAAGATAGTCAGAAACGACCAAACTATGGTGCGGCTCTTCTCCTCCTGTCTCCCAAGGTTAGGCTGTCAAATCAAATCAAATCAACGCAAAACGCACACAGACACTCACCAAATTCCCTACGAGAAAAACGGCATTTTGCGATGCCGTTTCTCCCGAGAAAAACGGCACTTTGGAAGCTCAGGAAGTGTGTTGTTTGGTGTTTGTTTGCCATCTCCTCAGGTTTTCACGGACCCCAGCAACCTCCAAAGGCACATCCGCTCCCAGCACGTCGGCGCGCGGGCCCACGCTTGTCCGGACTGCGGGAAAACTTTTGCCACTTCTTCTGGACTCAAACAGCACAAACACATCCACAGCACTGTGAAGCCTTTCATATGTAAGTTGCCTCAGCCACTGCCTTGCGCCCCCAAAAATCTCCTTGAAGTTGGTTGGTTGGTTGGTTGGTTCATCCGTTGAATTGATTGGCGGCCCACCTTTCCCACGGGGTAACAGTTGAATGGAAGGGAGGGAATCCAGAGCTCTGTACAAAGGTAGTCCTCGACTTACAACACAGTTCGTTTAGTGACCTGTTCCAAACTCACAACAGCATTGGAAAAAATGTGACGTATAACCGTTTTTCACAGTTACAATCCTTTGCCGTGCCCTTTGCCCACGAACACAGGATCAAAATTCAAAGGCTTGGCAACTGGCATGTACTTAGGACAGTGGGAGTGCCCCAGGGTCAAATGATCCCCTTGTCAGGGTTCCAAGTAACATACCCGTAGCAAACAAAACTCTGAGGCAGATAAATTCCTCAAAAGAATACTTTTATTGGAGATGTCATGTTGGCACAGGCTGGTGAAAACCGACTCTGATTATTCCCGTGTTTTCGCTTAATTAAATTTTTTAATTAATTTATTTTAATTAATTCATTTTTTTTTCACTTTCTCAAAACAAACAGTCACGTGGTCCAATCAGGATACTGTCCAGTTGCTAGGTGACTCCAGTCCCCTCCTTCCGAGCACCTGCAGGAATGTCCTTGGTTCCCAAGAGAAAGTATTTTGTTTTGACCTCATTACCCCAATTATCTATTTCCCCCCTCCCCTATCCCTCAGCTCCAGTGTGCCAACACTGAAGCTCCAAAATGCCCCCTGTCAGGCCAGCTTCAGAGCTGACACCCCTTTTGTGACCTTCCGACAAGCCAAGTTGATGGGGAAGCCCCTTAAGGACCATATTACTCAACAACTGCAGTGTTTCGCTTAACAACCATGGCAATGAAGGTCATAACATGTGGCCAAACTCACCCAACCAACATTTCACTCAGCAATACAAAATTTTGGAGCTCAGTTGTGGTCATAAGTCGAGGATTACCTGCACACCTTTCAAATAAATCCCACGTACTTTTGTTTTGCGTTGTCTTGTCGTCCACATCTCCGGCCTGGCTTCATCCGAGGCAACCATTTGGTCCCCGTCAGTTTAAAAACGGTTCCCCCCTTCCTCTCTTCTTCTTCTTTTTTTCACAGCCCCCTCCCCGCCCCCCGCCCCCGTTAAAATACCAAGAACGCCCACTTTCTCTCGCACCCGACCCGTTCTTTCATATTAATTTCATACTGGGTTTTGGTCTTTTGGTTTCTGTTGATGCTTTAGGCGAGGTCTGCCACAAATCCTACACGCAGTTCTCCAACCTCTGCAGACACAAGCGCATGCACGCCGACTGCCGGACTCAGATCAAGTGCAAGGACTGTGGCCAGATGTTCAGCACCACCTCCTCGCTCAACAAACACCGGCGGTTCTGCGAAGGCAAGAACCACTACAACCCCGGAGGCCTTTTCGCACCAGGTTTGCCCCTGACGCCCAGTTCCTTGATGGACAAGTCTAAGACATCGCCCAACCTCAATCATACTGGACTCGGCTTCAGCGACTACTTCCCCTCCCGGCCACACCCGGGAGCAATTCCGTTCTCGCCTGCTCCCCCTGCGTTCCCGGCTCTCGCCCCCGGGTTCCCAGGGATCTTCCCTCCCTCGCTGTACCCCAGGCCTCCTCTCTTGCCCCCCACGCCTCTGCTCAAGAGCCCCATCAACCACACCCAAGAGGCCAAGCTCCCCAGCCCTCTGGGCCACTCTCCGCTCCCGCTGATGTCCGCCATCGGCAACAGCAGCCACCCGCTACATGTGGAGGAGAGGTTCAACAGCGCTCCTTTGGGGAACTCCTACTTGGAGAAGCTCAAAGCCAGGACTAGCGACCTGTCGGATGCCAGCGACTTCGAGGACATCAACACCACAACGGGCACTGATCTGGAGACCACCACAGGCACCGGGTCGGACTTAGAGAGCGATGCGGAGAGCGAGCGAGAGAAAACGAAGGAGAAAAGAAAACCCGGGGAGACCAAGCCGGATTTTGGCAGCGGTTCGGTCCCCACCGGTTCCACCAACAGCACAAGCGACCTCCCCATCTTCTACTCCCAGCACACTTTCTTCCCTCCCCCCGAGGATCAGCTGTTGCCGATGATGGGGGCCACGAACGATTCCATCAAGGCCATCGCTTCCATTGCCGAAAAGTACTTTGGGCCCGGGTTTATGGGTATGCAGGAGAAAAAAATGGGGACCCTTCCCTATCATTCCATGTTCCCGTTCCAATTCCTTCCCAACTTCTCCCACTCGGTTTACCCGTTCACGGAGCGGACCCTCAACCACAGTTTGCTGGTCAAAGCCGAACCAAAGTCGCCCCGGGACCTGCACAAAATCGGCGGGCCCTGCTCGGAGTCACCCTTCGACCTCACCACCAAGCCGAAAGAAAGCAAAGCGGCGCAAGTCCTCCCCGCCCGTCACGCCGGCGAGGAACAGCCTCTGGATCTCACCATCAGCAGCCGCATCCGGGCCAGCCATCACGGGAGTCGGGATCCCCGGAAGAACCACGTCTACGGCGAGAGGAAGCTGGTGGCCGGCGACGGAGTCCCCAAGATGAATCAAGCTCAGATGCTCCCTCAACCTTCCCTGCATTACGCTAAGCCCTCTCCTTTCTTCATGGACCCCATCTACAGGTATTAACATTCTCAGCCTTGATGGTGTTGTTGTTGTTGTTGTTGTGAGGGTGTGTGGGAAAGACTTTGAGGGACGGAGGAAAGAGATGCTGACTAGGAATGGTGAGATAAGAGAGGACCTAGCCCAGGGGTCGGCAACCTTAAACACTCAAAAGAGCCTCAAAGGTCCTAACCGAAAGTCCCCGTTCAATTCTGGAGCTGACCGGAAGTCCCTGTTCAATTCTGGAGCTGACCGGAAGTCCCCGTTCAATTCTGGAGCTGACCGGAAGTCCGGTTCCCGCACCATAGCGTCTCCTCCTAGCACGGTGTCCTTTTTCCTCTGCCGACTGGAAGTCGGTTCCCCCACCATAGAGTCTCCTCCAGCGTAGCATCCTTTTTCCTCTACCTGCCCTAACCAAAAGCCCTATCAATTGTGGAGCCGACCAGCCACAGGGAGCCTCAGCAGAGGGACGAAAGAGCCACATGCGGCTCCAGAGCCGCCGGTTGCCGACTCCTGGCCCTACCCCACTGATGCATAACAGGTAGGGGAAAGAAAATCAGGGAAGAACCTTTCTAAGTTATCAGGCTACACAAGGGGTGATGGCCGCATTGCGAAGTGTGTAATTCAGAGGTGGTATTCAGCTGGTTCTGGCGAACCGGTAGTGGAAATTTTGAGTAGTTCAGAGAACCGGCAAATACCACCTCTGGCTCCCCCCTCCCCCGATCTATTTGCTGCCTCCCGAGTCTCAGCTAATCGGCTGGGTCTTCTTTCGCTGCCCTGCACAGGAGAATGGAGCTGGAAAGCAGGTTAGCGGAGTGGGGAGCGAATGGGGATTTTGCAGTATCCTTCCCCTGCCATGTCCGCTACACCACGCGCACCAAGCCATGCCACGCCCACAGAACCGGTAGTAAAAAAAAATTGAATTTCACCACTGGTATAATTGCGGGTGTGAATGCCCTCGAGAGGTGGAGAGAAGAGACACTAGCTAAGGACAGGGTTAGATAAGGGACTGCTTAGCCTTCAGTTGAATGATGGACGGACAAAGAGGGGAGAACTCGATGGAGTTGAGAATCTGATCCTGGGAATTTGCGATTAAACCAAGCCTACTGTCACCCTCCACTCCAAACTTTGTAACTCTTTGTACTCCTTATATTCAGTTGTTAGATAGCATGGGATTGTATTTCTAATGTAAATAGCTATTGGATTCAAGTTAAGTAGAGAGGGCCCTTTAAGAGTGTCGGTCTGACCTAATTAAGGTGGGAGGGGAGATTAATGTTTTGAATTCAACAGGAATGTTTTGAGCGCGAACTCTAACGGACACTGCATTCCTGATATGATTGACAACCAGAGACCTGCGGAAGAAGATTACCCCGGGACCCCGGGAAGGAGCTGGCATTGGACCAGACCTGATGACCTTTTGGGAAAGAGGAGGGAGGAATAGGGGTGATACAGATTGTTAGCCATATTTTGTCTCAGATTCAACTAAGCACTGCTGCTATCCAGATGTAACTAGTAAAAGTACTTTTCTTTATTTGCAAATGAAGTCAAGGTGTATTCTTTCCTGGTTATAATCAGAGGCAGCCTGACACCTACATTTACACAAAAAACACCACACACAACAACACTTCTCACAAACGCTTCTAATTGTCAAACCCAATCCACGGGCAGGTCACGAGCTTTCCATATTAGCTTCTTTGAAATTTGTCTTGCAGAGTGAATAGAATAGAATAGTAGAATAATAGTAGATCTTCCAGTCCAGCCCCCTAGCTCAAGCATTGATTTTTATTTATTTATTATTTTTATTATTTTTAAATTTCAACCGTTCTTTTTTTTTTTTTTTTGTACAGAAGCTTAGCTCCTGGGCAGAAGGTTGACTCAACCTGCAAAAAGTCTGTGCAGTCATCAGGAATAATTGTAACACACACACACACACATACACACACCGTCCCTGACCTGGAAGTGTGATGGGAAATTGTAGGGCCATCCTCTCCGAATTGAAAATGCCCCTTAGAGATCCAGAAGTTCATAGCAACCTACCCCTTGGCTCTTACGGTCTCTTACTCACTGTAAGAACACAACTTCATTCTTCTTATGGCCTTCCCATTTTTCACCATGGGCTGATGAGAAGTACTCACTTTCTGGACCGTGACCTAGCTGAAGAAAATTGAAATAAGATATCAATTCAGTTGACCCAAGAATGCCTGATTTGCATCTAGGCTGCTCCTTAGCCTGGGATAAATAACCTCGGGGGGGGAGGGGGGGGAAACCTTGAATGATAGTTAACAGATTAACAGAGCTGGAAGGGACCTTGTAGGTCATCTAGTCCAACCCCCTGCCCAAGCAGGAGACCCTACACCATTCCTGACAGATGGCAGTCCAATCTCTTCTTGAAAACCTCCAGGGATGAAGCTCCCACAACTTCCAAAGGCAACTTCTGTTCCATGGGTTGATGGTTCTCACTGTCAGAAAATTTCTCCTTATTTCTAGGTTGAATCTCCTTGATCAGTTTCCATCCATTGTTCCTTGTCTGGCCTTCGGGTGCTTTGGAGAATAGCTTGACCCCCTTCCTCCTCTCTGGGGCAGCCCCTCAAATATTGGAAGATGCTCCCCTGTCTCCCCTGGTCCTTCTCTTCACTAGACTAGCCAGGCCCAGTTCCTGCAACTGTTCATCGTATGTTTGAGCCTCCAGTCCCCTAATCATCCTGATTGCTCTTCTCTGCACTCTTTCTAGAGTCTCAACCTCTTTTTTTATAATGTGATGACCAAAACTGGGTGCATCACTCTAGGTGTGGGCCTTACTAAGGCTTTATAGAGCGGTATTAGCACCTCCCTTGATCTTGATTGTATCCCTCTGTTCATGCAACTGATTGCGTGCGTCTCCCACAAAAGGAAATGTAATAATTAGACCATTATTCTCCTCCTTTTCGAACAAGTGTACAAAAGAGGTTCTGAATTTTCAGAATTGTGAGGTATGTAACCCTCTGTTTTGTTGTCCAGCAGGGTAGAGAAGCGGAAGATGGCTGACTCAGTTGGAGCACTAAAGGAGAAGTATCTGCGGCCTTCCCCGCTGCTTTTCCATCCTCAGGTAAGACCAAGAAGCATTGGGTGGCCACTGTTCCCTAGCAGTTCAACTCAAAGTAAAACAAATGCCTCCCAACACAAATTCCTCAGTTATCTCACAAACCTTAATCCAATTAGGCAAACTGCCAAAGGCCCTTCCAGAAGCCACAAGAACAAAGACGTACATGAAGCAGAAGACACAGCTACAACGTTGTTTTCCGGCAAAGCTGAAACAATGGCGCTGGTCTGTTTTAAGCCTTATGGGAGGAGCCAATCATCTCCTGGCCTTACTCCCGAGTTGTCCTCTCTGCTTGAGCTGCTCTTGCCTTCTGGCAGCTCTTCTCATGCGTGCATTAGGAACAGGCTCCTCCTGTTCCTCTGCCTCACTACTATCAGGCTCTGGAGGCTCTGGAGTCCGCACCTCACTCCCCGATGGTCCTGGCCTCACCTCAGCCTCATCACTGTCCGATTCTGTTGCCAGCTCCGTAGGCTGCTGACGGACCACAACAGCGTCTTCCACAAAAGTTTAATATCAAACTAAACCAGTTGCATGAAGGCGGCCACCAAAGCGTGATCAAAAGTGGTTGTGTGTGTGTGAACAGAAACTCAGTCTTCTGATGTAACAGCCCTTGGGAGAAGGGGGAAAGAGATACTGATAAGGGCACGGGGAGCCCGCCACTGCATAACGGGCTGAGAAAGAAACTCAGAAAGGATTTTCCCTAATGCATCAAGCTTTAAAAAAGAGACACACGTTCGGTCTTGCAAGGTTTTATTAATGTGGCCTCAGAATAAAGTAGAACCTGGCTCGCTTCTTGTCTGGTCTACCTGAGAAAGTTGGCATCTGCTGAGAGTTGAGTAGAGGGGTCATCTTGGCAACCAGGTCGTCTTATCCGGTTTTCAGCACCTTGGAGAGCTCCGCGTGCAAACACGTTGCTCCCTGTAGTTCCACAGACTTTCATCTACCGTGAATCGTTCCATCGCCAAGGAAGCACGAATTTTTAGCCTTCTTCCATCTCGGTCTTTGGACAACCAGCTCGGACGCAAGCCGAGAATGAGTTGGCTCGCTGTGCCAAGCTGTGGCTTGGTCAACCACGTCACAACCCTACCGTTGAGTTGACACAAGGCTCAAAGCAAGTGGTCTCGAACCCTTCCTCTGTCCAGCGTTTCCTCCCTAGCTCCGATTAGGCCATCAAGCGGCGTGAAACCATTGGAGGAACTTCACGGTGGAGAAAGGGAGAACCACCAGATTCGGGTGACCAAGGAGAAGCGTTTGACTCCGGCTGTCTGGCATTGAGGAATTACGTCCGGATGGACCCCATAACATGCAGACGGCAATTCCAGACTCTCCCAGGATCTCTTCGGGAGATCTTTTCCTTGCAGGAGAACGTCACGCGAGAAACCCAAAAGCCTTGCAGCCGTGCTTACAACGGCCGCCCTCGTTTTTTCGAAAGAAAGCCAGGAAGAGGGGAAATGATATCAGGGCCGAAGGAAACCTGTCCCTTTCCAGAGAATGGGGCAAGGGGTAGACACTTCCTTCGTCCGTGGAGAAAACAAACAAGCCGGGATGTCCTGCCAGGGTAACTTTCGCTGGTGACACCACTTCCAGGGTGTCTGTTTTCAAGCCCGAAAAACCGATCCAAATCTTTTGCGTCCGTCTCAGCCGAATTTGGAAGGTTTTGTATCCAGAGTGGTTCTCATTGTTCCCGCGCTTGGCTGGGCTCCCGTTTTCAAGGCTAAACTTAGGGTCTTCATTGTTTTCCTCGGGCTGGAAAGTTTGGTTAATAACTTCCCTCCATTTTCCCTTTTTTTTCTTTTTTCCAATGGGCCCCGGCCATGAGATCAGGCCGGCCAGGAAGATCCTGTCTTTGTGTGGGTCAGAATAGGGGAGAATGGCTCCGACAGCACAGCTGATAATTCTCCACGGCTGCGGAGAAAGATAGCCCACCCATGCCGAGCTCAGGCTGCGGGGGGTGGGGGGGAGGTAGATACAAATGACACCCCCACCTCACCCCATGTTGACAGGGAGAACTGACAGGGAGAAGTGAGAGCCCATAATAGCATTCTCACTGCATTGTAGTCCTCCTCCTCCATCATCTTCCTTTTCCTTTCTTGTTCTTCTTCTTGTTCTTCTTCCTTCTTCTCCTTCTCCTCCTCCTTCTCTTCTTCTTCTCCTCCTCCTCCATCTTCCTTCTCTCCTTCTTCTACTTCTCCTCCTCCTCTCCTTCTTCTTCTTCTCCTCCTTCCCATCTTTCTTCTCTCCTCCTCCTCCTCCTCTTCTCCTTCCCATCTTCCTTCTTCCTTCTCTCCTCCTTCTACTTCTCCTCCTCCTCCAGCTTCCTTCTCCCTCTTCCTCCCCCTCCGCTTCCTCCCTATCATCCTCATCACACCCTCATCTTCTTCATCACATCCTCATCCTCATCACTGGTACGGTTCATCACACAGTCAGCCAAATGTTGTCTATTGGAAGACTGCTATCCTGTCTCCCCTGGTCCTTCTCTTCGCTAAATTAGACCTACCCAGTTCCTGCAACCGTTCTTCGTATGTTTTTAGCCTCCAGCCCCCTAATCCTCTTTGTGGCTCTTCTCTGCACTCTTTCCATAGTTTCAACATCATTTTTATTTCGTAGCAACCAAAAATTGGATGCAGGATTCCAAGTGCGGCCTTACCAAGGCCTTCTTAACACTTCCTGTGATCTTGATTCTGTCCCTCTGTTAATGCAGTCTACGGTTTTAGGGTTAATGAACAGTCAGGCTACATGATCTCTAAAACCCCTTCCACACCCTTCTATGACACTGTGTGTGATTCCCCTCAATCCCCCAATTTCTTACCCCCCACAAATTTTCTTTCTTTGCTCCTTTTAGATGTCCGCCATTGAAACCATGACCGAGAAGCTGGAAACTTTCGCTGCCCTGAAGACAGACGCCGGGGGCGCTTCCTTGCCGCCCCTCCCTCACCACCCGTTCAACTTCCGGTCGCCCCCTCCCACCTTATCGGATCCCATTTTGCGCAAGGGCAAAGAACGTTACACTTGCAGGTAACGAAAAAAGGAGAGGTGTGTGGGTGGGTGGGTGGGTGTGTAGATACCAGACCATAAGTGGGAAAGACTCGGGACCCAAGGCTGAAAGGAGAAGACAACCCTAGAAAATTCAGTGTCTTCTCATTCTCCTTGCAACCTAGAACTAAGGAGAAACTTCCCCGACAGTGAGAACAATTAACCAGTGGAACAACTTGCCACCAGAAGTTGTGAAGGCTCCAACACTAGGAAGAGATTAGATAACCGCTTGACTGAAGTGGTGTAGGGTTTCCTGCACTAAGCAGGGGGGGGTTGGACTAGAAGACCTCCAAGGTCCCTTCCAGCTCTATTCTGATTGATTGATTGGTTGAAATGGTCTACTGCTTGAGCAGGGGGCTGGACTAGAAGACCTCTAGGGGTCCCTTCCAGCTCTACTCTAACTGATTGATTGGTTGAAGTGGTCTAGGGTCTCCTGCTTGAGCAAGGGATTGGACTAGAAGACCTCCAAGGTCCCTTCCAACTCTGTTATTCTGTTACTGGGTTGTTGTTTTTTGCAACGGGCAACCCTCAATCAGACTAGATGACCTCAAGGGACTTTTCCAATCTACAGGGAATAATAATGGTGGTGGGAAAAAAGGTTGATTTCTTTTTCTTTTCTTTTTCTTTTCTTTTCTTTTCTTCCTTTTCTTTTTTTTTTTTGGCCTTCTAGATACTGTGGTAAAATCTTTCCTCGTTCAGCCAATCTCACCAGACATCTCCGAACACACACAGGGGAACAGCCTTACCGGTGAGTTGAAAAATACACATTTTTGTGGATGGTGAAAGATGGTGCATTATTAATATTTGTAGGCAGAACTGGTGGTTTAGAGCAGGGGTCTCCAACCTTGGCCACTTTAAGACTTGTGGACTTCAACTCCCAGAATTCCCTAGCCAGCTGGCTGGGGAATTCTGGGAGTTGAAGTCCACAAGTCTTAAAGCCCACAACTCCACAAGTCTTAAAGTGGCCAAGGTTGAAGACCCCTGGTTCAGAGGGCTTTTTTTTTTTAGAGGAGGGGTCTCTCTAAATGGCGCCTCAATTCCACAGCGGGAATCGCACGGCAGAATCCGGGTTTCTGGCTCGGCTGAATGAAGCTGTGCTTTCAATTTTCCACTTTCCCGCTGCTCATTTTTGCACTAACCTCCATCCTTGGACGTTGCCATCGTCACCTCCCTTGAAACCTTGATGGGTTCCAAATCGTAGGGAATATAATCCACAACAACAACGGCAGCAACTGAGTTTCTTAACGCCCAAAATGTTGTTGAACCTCTTGGTGGCATTCAGTCTAGACCCCTGAATTAAAAAAATCTAACACTTTTCAATTAACACTTTTTTTATTAGTTTATCAAAGTATAAAATACAAAGGGGGGGGAAAAAAACCAATGAAAAGTAAGAAGAGAGGAAGGGGGAAAAAGGCGAACCGGTAGTGGCGACCTATTTAGCCACGTTTTCTAAGCCACGCATATGCGTGCAAGCCGGATGAGCGAGCAAAGCACACGCACTCACATTTTTGGTGCACGGCGAACCGGTGGTAAAATTATGTAAAACCCACCTTCGTTATAGTGTAATAGGAGGGAGGAAAACAGAGAAAAAGGCACCAACTTCCAAATCTCTTTGGCACAGTCGCAACAATTACAACTACAACATTTTTTTATTTTATTTTTTTTTTGCTTTCACCCACCAAGATTGTATTTAATTTTTGTCTGCGGTTTCGAAACTGCTTCCGGATTTTGAGTTTGCAACGAGAAAAAAGAAATAATAATGAAAGGGCCTCTGGTGGCTCAACAGGCTAATGCAGCCTGTTATTAACAGCAACTGCCTGCAATATTGCAGGTTCAAGTCCCACCAGGCCCAAGGTTGACTCAGCCTTCCATCCTTTATAAGGTAGGTAAAATGAGGACCCAGATTGTTGGGGGGCAATAAGTTGACTTTGTATATAGTATACAAATGGATGAAGACTATTGCTTGACATAGTATAAGCCGCCCTGAGTCTTCGGAGAAGGGCGGGATATAAATGCAAATAAAAAAAAAAAACTTTGATTCTGTTTTTTGTAAAAAAATAATAATTTGTTTAGGCTTATTGTTATAGAAATGGCTTGTGCGTAATTGCTGGGTAAACTTAAAATCGAAGTCTTGATTTGCAACGGCGGATGTCACCGTTCCACGTATTTACAAAAAAAACCCAAAAAACTGACAGTTCACTTTTTGAATTCGATTGTCTGTTTGCCCTGACCACCGATTAAAACCAAAATAGGATTTCT
Source organism: Ahaetulla prasina (assembly GCF_028640845.1). NCBI lineage: Eukaryota > Metazoa > Chordata > Lepidosauria > Squamata > Colubridae > Ahaetulla > Ahaetulla prasina. Next base: position 2,692,104 of record NC_080556.1, on the reverse strand, counting down.
CTAGCTAACTCTGACCCAATTCTCTCCAGCCGTTTTCGTATGCAAAAAACAGGGGAGGGGGGGAAGTATTGTCAGAGAGCAAAAGAGATGCAGGAGGAGAGGGAAGGGAGAAAATTGGGGGGGGGGAGAAAATAGGGTGGGGGGTTTATGGGACCATCTTAAGCAATGGGCAATATTCTTTTTAAGGAGGAGGTAGTATTTGGCACAGTAAACCTTTCTCATTTCTCAGATTATGAGCTCATTCCACTCACACACATACACAAAAACCCTTTGGGGCAAGAATTTAGGAAAGGTATCTCTGCCGATTCCAAAAATAATAAAGGTATTTTTGGGAGAGCCGTTTGTGTTTTTAACTTTTGCACATTTGGAAAGTATGTGCTGTCTGCATAATGTAGCACCCTGACAGACAGAGAGAGAGAGACAGAGAGAAACAGAGAGAGAGAATGGAGGGAGGGAGGTTAAAGAAAGGGATATAAGAAGGGGAAAGTGAAGGAAAAGGAAGAAGGAGAAAGGGAATGCAGAAGAAACAAGAAAAGAGCGAAAGAAGGAAAACTGAAAGAAGGGAAAGGGAGAGAGGGAGGGAAGAGGGAAGAGAGGGAAGGAAGGAAGAATAAGAAAGAAGAAAAAGGGAAAGAAAGGGAAAAAACACAAAGGAGGGAGGAGAAAAGAGAGAGAGAAGAGTAAAATTTGATTGGATTTGTCTGCATTTCAAAGCCCCCTAGACTGGAGTCTGGCTTCTGCCTGAAATTTTTAATCCCCACTTTACGCATCTCAATGCCGCCCTCTTGAGCGGATTCAGAGGAACTGCAGCCCTGAAGTTTTCCTTAAAATCCTCCCCTTCCCACACCACTGGAGGGTCTTTTAAACAAGACGACATTTCACAGGGTGGCAGGAAAGGAGATTTGACCCAAATGTGGCGTGTTCCCCCCCCCCATTTCCTCCCCCCCCCACTTTCTCCCCCCCACCCCCCGCTTCCAGGTGTAAATATTGCGACCGCTCGTTCAGCATCTCGTCCAACCTCCAGCGCCACGTCCGAAACATCCACAACAAAGAGAAACCCTTCAAATGTCACCTCTGCAATCGATGCTTCGGCCAGCAGACCAACCTGGACCGACACTTGAAAAAACACGAGCACGAAAACGTTCCAGGTAACCGAAGTTTTCGGCTCGGCGCCCGCACAGTGCCCATCACTTTCCCTTTTCCGATAGGATCACGGTTGACCCACCTGGCTTTTCTTTTTTTTTAAACAACCCTATTCCCTATTCAGACGCTCGGCAACCGACTCATATTTATGATGGTCGCTCATGCGATTCCCTTTCGGCGACCTCCCGACCGGCAAAGTTCATGGGAAAGCCGGATTCACTTAACAACCGCGGTGCTTCCCTTAACGAATGTGGCAAGAAGGGTCGTAAAACGGGGCAAAGCTCACGTGACACCTGTCTCGCTTAGCGATGGAAATCCTGGGCTCAGTTGCGGTCGTAAGCCAAGCTGATCATCACTTATGGTGCCATCATGGATCAAAATGTCCATGTCCATCTTCAGTTTTTAACCTCTTCCTCCTCCTCTTCTTCTTCTTCCTCTTCCTCCTTCCCGTTCCCGTTCTCTTCCTCCGACTCCTCCTTCTCTTTTTCTTCTCCTCCCCATTTTTCTCCTCCTCCTCCTTTTCTTCCTCCTCCTCCTGCTTCTCCTTTCTTCTTCTCCCTCCTTCTCCTTTCTCTTCTTCCTCCACCTCTTCTTCTTCTTCTTCTTCCTTCTCCTCTTCCTCCTCCTCCTCTTCTATTTCTTCTCCTTCCTCCTCCTCCTCCTTCTTCTTCTGCTCCTCCCACCTCCTCCTCCTCCTCCTCCTCCTCCTCCTCCTCCTCCTCCTGTCTCCTCCTTCTCTTCTTCTTCCTCCTCCTTCTCCTCCTCTTCCTCTTCTCCCTCTCCTCTTCTAGTAAGCCAGCATGCCGGAGTCATTACAAACCACTTGGGGAACAACGCATCTTCTCCCGCCTCCGAATCGGAACACCCAGCACTTTTAGATGAGAAAGAAGACGCCTATTTCTCTGAAATCAGAAACTTTATTGCCAATAGCGAGATGAACCAATCGACGGCTTTAGCCGAGAAAAGGTAGGCAAGATTGCCAAGAAAGCTGTCGCTCCTCCCACTAACCTCCGTGGACAATCGGATTCCCTCACAAAGCTCTCACCAAATTCCGGGTAGATTCGACTCTTTCAACAAACAAATGGGGCAGAACTCAGCAAATTTCCCGCTTACCAGCGTAAATTTCGGACGCAATTGCGGTTGTAAGCTGGGAACTCCCTTTCTAATTCTCTCCCAAAGAGGAAGTCTAAGTAAAGAAAGGTCCATTTTCAAACTTTCTTTCCAAACGGAAAGATTTCTCTTCAATCCCCAAGGAAAATCTCCATTGGATCTGATCCAGATCCGGTTGCCTTCAAGGCAACAACGGGTGGCCTATCAAACTGTGGGAATCAGGAGATTCAGGCAATTGAAAGGAGCATAAATATTGATTGCAAGTTTAAGCTCTCTGCAAGAATCCGGACAACTAACAGTCAAGGGAAATGAGCGGGAGATAAGAAAGGCATTCGAGATGGGCTGGACTTAGACCCCTTGCGGATGCGAAGCAGGGGTGAAATCCAGCAGGTTCTGACAGGTTCTGGGGAACCGGCAGCGGAAATTTTGAGCAGTTCAGAAAACCGGTAGCAGAAATTTTGAGTAGTTCGGAGAACCTGCAAATACCTCCTCTGGCTGGCCCCAGATTGGGGAGGGAATGGGGATTTTGCAGTATCCTTCCCCTGGAGTGGGGTGGGATGGGAATGGAGATTTTGCAAAATCCTTCCCCTGCCATGCCCACCAAGCCACGCCCAGAGAACTGGTATTAAAAAAATTTGGATTTCACCAATGGTGCATAAGGACTCGTGACTTATGAAACGTTTGACCCCTCCTTCTCTCGGGCTCAGCCTGGTCATCTCCTACATGGCCTTCAAAAAGCTTGGTCAACCCTCATTGTGTCTTCTAACCTTTGCGCTCTCCCTCAACCAGGCCCGAAATCCAGAACGCTGACGGCGCCACCCACGGTCTTCCGCCCGACAAAGTAGAGGACGTCGATGAGGAAGAGGATGAACTGGAAGAGGAGGACGATGACAGCCTGACGGGGAAGTATCAAGACGAGACAGTGTCACCCACCGCCGAGCCACAAGGAGGGTATGAAGATGAGGAGGAAGAAGAGGCCGCGTCCCTCACCATGAGCTTTAACCGTGCCCAGAGGTAGGTTTCCCCTCTCGTGGTGGGAGGGAGGGGACCCTCGCTTTTCTCTTCTCATTCCACGCCCCATGAACGAGTGATTTGGGACCGGCTAGAATGTCAAACTCCAGAAATTCACGAGAAAAAGGCTTGCCAAATTGTTTCGGCTGCCGGTCAACTCTCAAGATGTTCCCATGATCCTCAGAAATGCATGATCCATGATTCTCAGATCTTTAGGACTATGGCGGTTTGAGCAAGCGATTATGCCCAATCGGGAGAAATTCCCACGACACAGAGAATCTGTTAAGGGTAATCTGGGTTCACAACCAAGGTTGTAGACCGTTGAGCAGAGTACCCTACGCATGAAAATGACTGAGACTGGTTGTATACAATAACAATCACTTGCAGACAAACTGGGGTTTGATATTCCTTTACTTTTAGGGAAAAGGCAAAGACATAGTCCAAAAACAATTCCAGGTCATACACATATAAAGCCAGTCAGTCAGGGATGTTACAAATACCAAGTCTTCTTACCAACATAGACTTGCACAACAAACAAGGTCTTCTTTCAGTTCGGCAAAACACAGTTCAATTCACAACAGTCAGTATCTTGAGGAATCAGTAACCAGCCATGATCAAGCAACGATAATAAAGCTCAACTATACAGTTGCAGCATGTCATCAGGTGACAATGCTGTAGCGTCCCTGTAGATTCCCCACAAGCCATAATTTAGGAGTCCTTTTATACATTGGCTACAGAGCTCAACCAATCAGGATGCTTGCAATGATGCAGCACAGCCTTAAAGCAATATCATGCCTTTCTACAAACATACATAGTTAGTTTATATATTGCCTGGCCAACTAGTTAGGCAAATAACAATTTCCTGACATACTTCCTGACAGTATCGCTCGAAGTTGCCCCCCTCCACCCATCCCCTGTGTACAATCCGGGCTCATGCCGCTACGCCCAACTTCCGCTCTGTGCTCGGCGATCGTGTACTACTACGGCCATGTCTGTCTACTCGTTGTCCGTCCATCTGCCTGTCTGTCTCTCTGTCTGTGTCGCTCACCCTCCCTCGTCTCGCATGCGGCTCTACGGAGCCCCCCCTCCCCTTCCTGGCATCTGCACACCCCCCCCCCCCCGAGTGTGTTTGCAGCCGGATGGAACTAACAGGTCGCCCTGCTTTCCCTCCCCTCCCTCCCTCCCTCCCTGGTGCTTGGTACAGGTGTACTGAGGAGAACGAAGCCGGCTTGTTAGATTTGGAACAGATGTCGGAATTTGGGAAGGGGCTGGACTTCCGCCAGGCCTCCGAGGAAGCTTTTGACGTTAAAGCTGTCTATAATTCCACCTTAGATTCGGAGGCACTAAAACAAACTCTGTTCAGGCAGGCCAAAAACCAGGTAGGTTCGATCCTGAGTTTCGCAGCGAGGCTCGTCAAATTTCCCTGCGGACCCCCAAAGCGTTGAGATCCCCGAGACCCCACTCTTCCCCTCCCCTCCCCGTCCATGCCAGCAATTCCAATTTCCATCCAGGTTAAGGAGGGGCTGTAATTTCCCACCCACCTCCTCCATTCCCCTGTCAGTGTTCCATTTCCAGACCAAACTACCCGAGCAAAGCACACGTCCTCTTCCAACTTTCCCGCAGCTCGAATCCGGCTGACGGTTTCTCAGAGGCATCCCTTTTCCTGCTTTAAACTTGGCTCGAGGTTCTCTTTCTAATTTCTCTTGAGGCTCTTTTTCGAGGAGACTCGACTGGTACGGGGTGCCTTTGCATCCCTCCAAAATCTCATCGGGTGTCGTTCCACACACACACACCCCACCCGTAGAAGAGATGTCCTCCCCTCACTGGCATCCCTGTGAAGCCCCTTCCAAGGCAATAGAAATAGCCATTCGAGGACAACTTCGCAGAACAGAAGTCTCCTGTCAGGGTGGGGTGCACAAGGAAGACATACCCCCCCCCACAGTTTCTATCTCCTTTTCTGTTTAGAAAGCCGGCTCCTTTTTTTTGTTCCCGTGCATGTCTCTTGTCTTTCTCATGACTTAAAACTAATTTGCCAAAGGTTTACTAACGATTTGGTGTCCTGCTTATTTGTACCTCGTTTTGTCCTCTCCGGCTCGCCTTTGAGAAGCGAAGTGGGGGGATTCCACTCCGATAATTTATTTTCTTTTACGGACATAAATCTGCAAAGGGAGACCCCCGTGGCCTTCGTTCTAAATGTTGTCTCGTATGTCTCAGGATTTTGGGGCAGGGGAGTGGGATGGAGTAGGGGGCGTTTGGTGGTGTTGTTTAGGAAAGCGGAATCTTTCACTTCTCCTGCGAAGAAATCTCCCATCGGTTCTTCCCTACTCTAGAATCGATAGTTTATTTTGGGAGTTTCTGGGTGCCAAAGGGGCCTTTATCTTTCCATAGATAACCAAATTAAATTAAAATTAAATTAAAACACAACACCATCATGTACAGTAAAACGAAACAAACTAAAACCATCAGATCTGTCCCGTTTCTGTAGCAACCAGTTCCAAACCTTTGCAAGCAGAGAGAAATTTGCATGCCCGATTCCTTAGTGGTCGCCTTCTCTTTTAACTAGGGCAGGAAGGGGCCCCTAATGTGGAGCCTCGGTCCCTCAAACACGGAGATGTGCAAATTTAAGTCACGTTTCTCCAACTTCAACAAGAGTTCAAGTACGATGGGCACCCTGCGGTGCCCACAGTTCCCTTTGGGTGAGCCCTCCTTCCCCAACAGCTGGAAGCCCCACCCCACCCGTCCATCTCCAGATCCTACCAGATCCCGGAAATCCCGGCCGCGGATTCTGACGTCGGATTCTCTCCTGCTCACCGCCTCTTTCACCTGCTGTTTTCTTCTGTGCTTCATAGGCTTACGCAATGATGTTGACTCTTACCAAGAACACCCCCTTCCATCCTTCCTCCCAGAACCCCCTGGATGCCTGGTTGAACATGGCTGGAGCCGCTTCCGAGCCAGGAACCTTCAACGCTGTCGGCCACCTCTGAGACGCTCAGGGAGGCGGCCCCGCCAGGATCCCAGCGCGGGAGGCCGAGGTGCCCGCCCGTTGGCCTTCTCAGCTCTCCCGGCAAAGCGGAAGATTGGCAGAAGGACCCCCTGGGGCAGGAGAAACCCGCCACGGACAGCTCCCCTCCCCATCGGTCAAGCCCACCCACCGAACAAGACCCCGCCATTGCGTAGCACCGGGCGGGAGAACATTGGCTTCCGGTGAGGGACACGCCAGGTGGAGGACCCACTAAACCCCATCCTGACCCCTCTTCATGTTATAAACCATGTTGCTGAGCCATCAAAGATGCACTTGTCCCCAGACCCCAACCCTTCTCCCCATGAAGCCCCCAAGCCCACCTGGCCAGGACTGTGACCTTCTACCCAAGACATTCTCGCGATAAGGACCATGTTGACTCTTTCTCTGTTGTTCTCCTCACCTGAGGTCCACGTGCATCCATCGTATCCCACTTTTCTTCCAGGGATTTCCCGCAAATTCCACATTTCCCGTATCTGATGGACAATTCCCCAGTCTTCTAACTTTCACAGCCTGTCAATTTTCTACCTGGGCTTCAAGAAGCAGATTCTTTCCACTCCTTTCTGTACCTGGTGTCTTCTAAATCGAGAGGCCTAGAATGATGGGGCTGGGTAGAAAGCTGATTTTTTTTTTAGGGTGTTAAGATTGCCTAAATTCATCCCCTCCCATCGATCTCAAATCAAAGCGAAGGCAAGCTTGGCTCAGCTCGGCCGGCGAGAGAACCACGAATTTCGCTGGGCCAAACTTCACCTTGGAAGTTTTCAAATCTCAAAAAAAAAAAAAAAAAAAATACACCCCCACACAAAAAGATTTATTTTATTTTTTCCAATTTCTCTGGAATTTCTCCCAGAGATGTTCTGGATCAGGTGGTAGTTATTCTAAAAATGTTGTTCCCTGCCTTCTCTGAAGAAGGATTAAAACCTTGAGCATTTCAGCCACGATAATCCGCCAGCGTTCGGCAAAGAAAATTCTTCTTCTTTAGGAAAATAAATAAATAAAATAAGACGGACCAAACGGTCTTGCATCCCGCAAAATAGAACCTCGTAGAGAAACATATTTTCTAGCGTTCATGTCTATAAACAGTGGTTCGTTAGAACTGTGTACATTCTATTTTTATTTTTATTTTATTTTTTAAATTTGCTTCCTAAACCACCATCACGTTAGCTTCCATCCGATCGTCACTCTCTCCGTCACAGCCAGGAAGGTTGCAAATGAATCTCAACAAATTTCGCTTGGGTTGATTCACCAGCGTCACGTTGCCTTTTGGGAATGTGGATTCCGAGCTCAGAGAGCAGCTCACGATGAAACGAGCGAGAAAATTTTTTAAATTTCATCCAACATCGACGTCGTTTCTTCTATTTAAAAGGCAGCACTTCTCTTTAGACTCCAGATGTCGAGGACATATGTCTGCAAAGGATTACAACAGAAGGAGCGTTTTCGTTTCGTTGTACATTTTCGCCTGGGGTTTGGGGGTTTTCTTTCTTTCTTTCTTTTTTTCCTTTCCTTTTCTTTTTTTTCCTTTGGGCTTCCAGATTTGCAGATCTTTCAAATCCGAATCTCTCCTCCTAACCTTGCCAATGTTTTCGAAAGCGGTTCTAGACCAAGATCGGTGAAACCGAATTAGGGACCGATGCAAATCCAGCCTCGGTTTAAACCGGGCCCAAAATAATTGACCCGCAAACGGAAGCAATTTAAACGAGTTGACTTTGAAACAGTTCTGCTGAGCCCCCACCCACCCGTCCATCTCCAGATCCTACCAGATCCCGGAAATCCCGGCCGCGGATTCTGACGTCGGATTCTCTCCTGCTCACCGCCTCTTTCACCTGCTGTTTTCTTCTGTGCTTCATAGGCTTACGCAATGATGTTGACTCTTACCAAGAACACCCCCTTCCATCCTTCCTCCCAGAACCCCCTGGACGCCTGGTTGAACATGGCTGGAGCCGCTTCCGAGCCAGGAACCTTCAACGCTGTCGGCCACCTCTGAGACGCTCAGGGAGGCGGCCCCGCCAGGATCCCAGCGCGGGAGGCCGAGGTGCCCGCCCATTGGCCTTCTCAGCTCTCCCGGCAAAGCGGAAGATTGGCAGAAGGACCCCCTGGGGCAGGAGAAACCCGCCATGGACAGCTCCCCTCCCCATCGGTCAAGCCCACCCACCGAACAAGACCTCGCCATTGCGTAGCACCGGGCGGGAGAACATTGGCTTCCGGTGAGGGACACGCCAGGTGGAGGACCCACTAAACCCCATCCTGACCCCTCTTCATGTTATAAACCATGTTGCTGAGCCATCAAAGATGCACTTGTCCCCAGACCCCAACCCTTCTCCCCATGAAGCCCCCAAGCCCACCTGGCCAGGACTGTGACCTTCTACCCAAGACATTCTCGCGATAAGGACCATGTTGACTCTTTCTCTGTTGTTCTCCTCACCTGAGGTCCACGTGCATCCATCGTATCCCACTTTTCTTCCAGGGATTTCCCGCAAATTCCACATTTCCCGTATCTGATGGACAATTCCCCAGTCTTCTAACTTTCACAGCCTGTCAATTTTCTACCTGGGCTTCAAGAAGCAGATTCTTTCCACTCCTTTCTGTACCTGGTGTCTTCTAAATCGAGAGGCCTAGAATGATGGGGCTGGGTAGAAAGCTGATTTTTTTTTTAGGGTGTTAAGATTGCCTAAATTCATCCCCTCCCATCGATCTCAAATCAAAGCGAAGGCAAGCTTGGCTCAGCTCGGCCGGCGAGAGAACCACGAATTTCGCTGGGCCAAACTTCACCTTGGAAGTTTTCAAATCTCAAAAAAAAATAAAAAATACACCCCCACACAAAAAGATTTATTTTATTTTTTCCAATTTCGTTGGAATTTCTCCCAGAGATGTTCTGGATCAGGTGGTAGTTATTCTAAAAATGTTGTTCCCTGCCTTCTCTGAAGAAGGATTAAAACCTTGAGCATTTCAGCCACGATAATCCGCAAGCGTTCGGCAAAGAAACTTCTTCTTCTTTAGGAAAATAAATAAATAAAATAAGACGGACCAAACGGTCTTGCATCCCGCAAAATAGAACCTCGTAGAGAAACATATTTTCTAGCATTCATGTCTATAAACAGTGGTTCGTTAGAACTGTGTACATTCTATTTTTATTTTTATTTTATTTTTTAAATTTGCTTCCTAAACCACCATCACGTTAGCTTCCATCTGATCGTCACTCTCTCCGTCACAGCCAGGAAGGTTGCAAATAAATCTCAACAAATTTCGCTTGGGTCGATTCACCAGCGTCACGTTGCCTTTTGGGAATGTGGATTCCGAGCTCAGAGAGCAGCTCACGATGAAACGAGCGAGAAAATTTTTTAAATTTCATCCAACATCGACGTCGTTTCTTCTATTTAAAAGGCAGCACTTCTCTTTAGACTCCAGATGTCGAGGACATATGTCTGCAAAGGATTACAACAGAAGGAGCGTTTTCGTTTCGTTGTACATTTTCGCCTGGGGTTTGGGGTTTTTCTTTCTTTCTTTCTTTTTTTCCTTTCCTTTTCTTTTTTTTCCTTTGGGCTTCCAGATTTGCAGATCTTTCAAATCCGAATCTCTCCTCCTAACCTTGCCAATGTTTTCGAAAGCGGTTCTAGACCAAGATCGGTGAAACCGAATTAGGGACCGATGCAAATCCAGCCTCGGTTTAAACCGGGCCCAAAATAATTGACCCGCAAACGGAAGCAATTTAAACGAGTTGACTTTGAAACAGTTCTGCTGAGCCCCCACCCACCCCGCCCCCACCTCCGGGGAAAAAAAATTATAAATAAATGTCTGTGACTTCTGATCCCCTGAATTCAACTAGTCGTTTCATTGGTTGTTAGCGTTGGCAAAGAAAAGAAAATAAACATGCCATTTTAATCGTTGTGTCGTCATCTATATCGGCAAGTCCTCGCTTAACAGCCCGTTCACTTAGTGACTCGTACAGTCCCCTCAGTCCCGAAAGCTACTTATGACCCAGTTCTGGGGTATCAACAGCTGGACACATACACACACACACAAATACACCACTGCCGTTCTGACCCAGCTCCCCAAACATGACAAACCCTCTGTACTTAATCAACAATTCCTTTATTAGGAGCGCCGGCAGCCTGGCAAAAAGTTTCTCTCTAACCAGGCTAACAAGACCCTCCGGCTGGGAGGTGAATAGTTGTCTGCCACACCTATTCATCTCCGCCCCCTGCCTTTTATCCACAGAGCTGGTGGGGCTTCGCTATCAGTAGTGGTTCTTCCATCCCAAGGACCGGCCCATAGATTTCCACCGCTCTCCTCTCCTCTGCATTCTGCGTGTCAGGTACTGGACCCAGCTGTTCCTCCTCTTCCTCATCAGCCACCTCCAGATCTGGGGGATGTCGACTCTCCATCTGAGGGCTGACGGACGGCCCAGCCTCCGCCTCTGTCTCTGCCAGCTCCATTCCCTCTTCCCCCCTCGGATCTCCCAGGCTGCCTTGAGGCTGATCCTGACTCCCACGCCACGTCCTCCTACCTCCGATTTGGCTGCTGGAGGAGCTGGCGGCCGATAGACCACAACTGCAGAAAGATTTCATGTATCGGGTCCGGTCACCTAGGTGCTTCGACTTTACGACTTGTGATGAAAGTTCCGGCCTCCATTACAGTCGTAAGTCGAGGACTACCTGTGTAGCACAAAGACTTTCAAACGAGAACGAGAAGTAAATTTGGAGCCGGTTTCGCTTCTGCTCTCCAAACTCACTTCTGTTTCTGATTTTATTTTATTATTTTTTTAAAAAAATGAACTTCCTTCTAATTTGATGAAGAGTGTTTGAAACCCTCCCCACGATTCGGGGAGAAGCAGCGGTAACCAGGGATGAGATGGGGGTGTATGTGTGTCACCGAATCATGGTTTAAAAGTGGCTGCATTTTAAGGCAGGAACCGAAGGGGGTAAGGATGGAGTCAAGTTTGGACAAACTTGGTTTATCCAAGTCTACCTGGATAAAACTTGGATCAACTTGGTTGACCTTGACTTTGGCCTGGGTTTGGCCTTCCCCTGTCATAACAAGCCATCTTTGGGCTTAGCATGTGTGAACCCGATCACTTCTGATGACCTCACACTCTTCGGCCTCCAAAAGATTCAAGATGGCCCTTGAAGCTCCACCCACAAAGGGGTGGGGCCTCCCCTTGCACTTGTCATCTTGCCAGTTTTGAACTTTCTGCAACTACAGCTTGCTCAACAAATCTTAACCATGATATGTCAGCCCAGCGACAAGGGCTGCCCACCATCTTAGAAACACTTTTCTCCATCAGACCAAGGTTTAGCCTAAACTACAAATCCTGGCTTTCGACCTGCCCATGAGATACTGAACTGAAAACTTTGTGTAAACTTTTTAGTCGGTTCCTTCGTACCAAGGAACTGTGTGTGTGTGTCTCTGTGGTTATCACTTTGGTTGCCTGTGGAGTGATTTTGTCAACAGCAGCACACACAAAAAAATGTGTCTCACACCAGTCCTGGTTCTCGAGAGTGTCTGTCTGCACAACAAACCCGGTTTATTCCAGGTTCACAAACTTGGTTTTCCCCTCAAGTGGATCTTGAGAACTTCGGTTGCCCATTCTGAATTGTCTTTGAAAAAAAACGGCTAGCTTTTTTTCGGTTGAAAATATAAAACGGAGAAACACTCTGGGATCAAAATTTGCGGGTTTCCACACATCGAGACAAAAAATTGTGTGATTCGATGTCATTTGATGACCATAATAATAATAATAATGCATTAAGGGGCAACCACGTATCGGAAATCAATATTTTCTTATCCCTCCCTCCCTCCTCCATATAAATCTAATCACATTTTTCCCCCTCAATAATAGGCACCAGAAAGAGAAGAGGGAGAATTTTTAAAGAATTAAAAATAGCAAATGAGGTGGAATTTGGTCATGGTGCTTCAAGAAATCTTCCTTAAATTAAGGTCTTTGTCTTTAAATTAACCTTCAAACAATTCATCTTTTTTTTTTTTGAAGTATATTTGGAGCTTTGACCAAACATTCCATCAATTTTCTGAATTTCAACTTCCCAATATGACCGATGGCCCGAAATAATGGAAGTTGTGGACTTCTAAAGACACGGGAAGGTCTTTTGGCCCATACCAAAAGCTACAATATACCAAAATCAGAACTACCTTGATTGGCAGGTGGTCTCCAAAATCTTCTCCCAAGCCTTCTCCAAATCTGCATGGACATATCACACATCGCCAGCCACTCACTTTGCATCCCTCCCCCCACCCCAGCCAGAAGACCAGTGAAACTCTAACCAACCATCTTCTCACGTTCTTGGACTAGCGTTGACGTCCCTCAAAAACCTAGAGTCAAACCAGGGTTTGCTCGGTTCGGTCTCTACCCCTGGAGATCTCGAGTGATCAGACATGGCTGGGGACACCCGAGGAAAGAACGGCCCCCAGGTTTGCCCCTATATATCAGAAGACACGCCCCCCCAGAAGGAAAACTGGCTGTTGAAACACCTTGGAGATGCCTCCTCACAACTCATCTTTAAGCTCCATCAGGGTGGAAGAGGGGGCTGCCAATTTAGGAATACCGACAATAAGAGGTACAGGCAGGGGTGAGCTGCTAAGGGTTCGGCAGAACCTCTAGCTAAGATTCTGTGCAGTTCGGAGAACCCCCAAATCCCACACTTAGCTAGCTCCGCCCACCCCTCCCCGTCCCTCCCACGCGGCCCGTTTTGGATGCAGATAAATGCAGGGCGTGCGCGGAGGCTCGGAGGGCAAACAAAGGGGCCTTCCGGAAGTTCGGGAAGGCCGGAAACGGGCCTGTTTCCAGCCTCCAGAGGGCCTCCAGAGCCCGGGGAGGGCAAAAACGCCGCACCCCCCCTTCCCGTGGTGCAGGAGGCTGACTAGGCCACGCCCACCCAGCAATCAGGCAGAGAACCCCTTGCTAAATATATATTAATATTTAAACCATAAGCAAACCACGCAAATTCTTTACAGTACAGTAGAGGCCAAAATTGTGGGAACCTTTTGGGAAAAGTGTATTGGATTTTGAAGGCTTTTTTGGAGTTTCCAGATAATCCTATTCCACTGCTGGAACGACCTGGGAATAGCCCAGACCTTCAACTAAAGAAACTTGTTCGTCAGACGCGACCCAGCTTATTGCTATTTTTCTATTAATCTATTATTCTGTTAACCCAGTTAATAGAAGCCATCCTTCAATCTTGGTTTCACATAATAGCAGCTGCAAAACTCAAAGACTTGGTTCACTCCATGGGAAAACATTGTAAGGCCGTCATTCACGCTAAAGGTTACCCAACTAAGGATTAACTGACATTTTTGTATATCTCGTTTTTTTCTACATGTTTCATTATTCTTCTTTATACTGTAACTGCTATTTTAATAGCAAATCCTTCTTAAAAGTTATTGCCTTACATTCTTAATTAAATTATCTTTCCATGGATATATAATTTTATGGCACTACTCCAAAATCAGGATATATAATTTTATGGCACTACTCCAAAACCAATTATCAGCTAGTTATAGAACATACACTTTCCCCAAAAGGTTTCCACAATTTTGGCCACTACTGTATATCAAATGTAAAATCCTTTACTGATAATTTTTTTTCAGCAGTTGGTAGCTTTGTCCAGCAGAGGGCGCCCCAGTTTTAAAAAGTTGGAAGTGCCTGGAAGCTGTTGTGTTTTTCCCCCCCCTAAATTACAAAATATTTGATTTTTGACATAGATGAAAGTAGTTTTCACACCACCCGCTGTAGGGAAAGCCTGTTCTGAAGATTACAACTGCTTTTCTACATGGGAAGGGGGTTGGACTAGAAGACCTCCGAGGTCTCTTCCAGCTCTTATGATTCTGATAGAAGTTTCGAAAACTAACCACTTCCTAGCCATGATTGAAAGCTAGCCTCGCCCAGGCGGGAAAACCTGGAATTTCTTCAGCTCTGCTGGCCAAGGCAGCTTCTACGGAAAGTTCCTGGTGGAAAGAGCGGGAATTTTGGTGAGTCTGACGGTTCAATTTGGATATGTTGCTATGAAAGGTGCGGTTAATTGAAATCTGTTAAGTTTCTAGTCCTCTGCGAATTTGCCTGGAATGAAACTTCCGCTGAATCCGGTGGGCCTTAAGAGAGGACCTCTTCCCCTGCCCCCAAGGACCACGCAGCAGGTAAGTCCAGACTGCTTAAGCAATATAACGTTTAGCGTTAGTCCTCGACCTACGACCAGAGTTGTGCCCAAAATTTCCATGGCTAAAGCGAGGCAGTTGTTAAGGGAGTTTTGCCCCGTTTTACGACCATCCTGGCCACCCTTCTTAAGCGAATCACTGCAGCTGTTAAGTTAGTC
>NC_080556.1:2255000-2360000 GCF_028640845.1 Ahaetulla prasina | reverse complement strand
TTTTAAAGCGAATCGATGCAGCGATTCAGTTAGTAACCTGGTCGTTAAGTGAATCCGACTTCCCCTGTTTTCTTGTCAGGAGGTCGCAAAAGGGGGAATCCCGAGACCCACCCCTCCCCCTGGACTCTGCCACCGTCATAAATACGGGTCAGTTTCCAAGCGTCCGAATTTTGATCACACCGGGATGCCTCAGCGGTTGTTAAGTGTGAAAAACCATCGGAAGTCACTATTCCCATTACCATTGTAACTCTGAATGGTCACTAAGCGAACTGTCGTAAGTCAAGGACGGCCTGTGTATCTGTATGTATGCATATGTGTGTTTGTGCGTGTATGGAAGGAAGGAAGGAAGAAAAAGAGAAAGAGAGAAAAAGAGAGAAGGAGAAAGAGAAAGGAAAAAAAGACGTTTCTCTCTTTTTTCTTTCTTTTTTTTCTTTCTCCCTTCCTCCCTTTTTCCTTCCTTCCTTCCTTCCTTCCTTGCCTCTCTTCTTCCCTCCCTCCTTCCTTCCTTCCCTCTTTTTCTTTTCTTTCTTTCTCTTTCTTTCCTCTTTTCTTTCCCTTCCCTTTCCCTTTCGACTCTTAATGTCATTTTTTTTTAATGTGCCTGCTTTGGAAAAATATAATAAAATTATTTGAAAGAAGGAAAAAAAAAAACACCACCCTAAACTTTCACGACAGACACCGGGTTAAAATGTTGTCCTTCTCCCATCCGGTGGCTAAAGGAAGGCACTGCGACCTCGTTTGAAAGACTCTTGGTCTTATTACACACTTTGACTTATTTGTTCAAAACCTCTGCGTGTTTGTGTGTGTGTGTGTTCAAAAAACTCTTGGTCCCCCCCCAAAAAAATGCCTGGATGTGGTCAGCGGCCCAGCATGAATGGGAGCAGTTTGGGAGCAGAGGGTTTAGTCAAACAGAAACGTGTCTCTTAGGGTCAAACTCGTGGCGAGGGGGGTCCGGCCAACACCCCCCCCCCATTCCCTCGGCTTTAATTCTGCGGCCGTCATTAAAAGAGAGGAAGAAGAAACCCAACGGAACTGGACAGGAGCCTCTTCTCGTGCCTTGGGGGGGGGGGGGAAACGACGGTGACCATAGCAAAAGTTCTCCAGACGTTCTCCAGCTTTTTGTCATCCGAACCTCCCTTCTTCTTCCATCCTTACGACGATTGCAGCGGGGTTGAATTGTGGAAGCGACAAAGGTTGGGGCACCCTCGAGAAGGTGGGTTTGCCCCCCACCCCCAAAGCTACAAGCTACTCGTCCCCTTGTACAGCAAGACCCACTCCTCAAATCTCCAAGAAAACCGAAAGTACACATAGAGACCTGGTGAAACCAGGCTTAATAGCAGGAACTGGGAGAGGGATCTTGGAGGCTTAGTGGACAATCAATTAAATATGAGCCAAAAAAGACAATTCAATCCTAAACTGCATTAACGGAGGGATGCAGTCAAGATCAAGGGAGATACTAATACTACTCTATAAAGTAAGGCCACACCTAGAATCCTGCATCCAGTTTTGGTCACCACACTATAAAAAAAGAGGTTGAGACTCTAAAAGAGCGCAGAGGAAAGCAACCAGGATGATGAGGGGACTGGAGGCTCAAAAATACGATGAACGGTTGCAGGAACTGGGCCTCGCTGGTCTAGTGAAGAGAAGGACCAGGGGAGACAGGAGAGCATCTTCCAATATTTGAGGGGCTGCCCCAGAGAGGAGGAAGGGGGTCAAGCTATTTTCCAAGGTACCCGAAGGCCAGACAAGGAACAAGGGATGGAAACTGACCAAGGAGAGATTCAACCTGGAAATAAGGAGGAATTTCCTTGCAGTGAGAACCATCAACCCATGGAACAGAAGTTGCCTTCGGAAGTTGTGGGAGCTTCATCGCTGGAGGCTTTCAAGAAGAAACCAGACTGCCATCTGTCAGAAATAGTGTAAGCAGGTCTCCTGCTTGGGATGGGGGTTGGACTAGATGACCTACAAGGTCCCTTCCAACTCTGTTATTATTCTGTTATTCAGAAATTGTAGGAGGCTTTCAAGAAGAGACCGGACTGCCATCTGTCAGAAATGGTGTAGAGGTCTCCTGCTTGGGATGGGGGTTGGACTAGTTGACCTAGAAGGTCTCTTCCAACTCTGTTAATTAATGTACCATCCCTGGAGGCTTTCAAGAAGAGACCGGACTGCCATCTTTTCAGAAATGGGGTATCCTGCTTGGGATGGGGGGTTGGACTAGATGACCTAGAAGGTCCTTTCCAACTCTGTTAATCTACTACCCTAGGAGAAGTGAACGAGCGGATAATCCTCAAGCCCGTTTTCCCCCATTCCCTCTGGAGAAGCCGAAGTGCCCTTCTAAGAGAGGTGGAGGCCTGTTTCCACCTCCCGGGGATGCCAGCCTGGTGGGCGGGTGGGGCAAGCCAAAGGAGAGGGAACATTGGTTTCAGCGGGTTCCCCATTAAACCTTGCGACATCCCATTCCTGCCAATGGCGGTTGGGCTGGGCATGACAGAGGCTTCTGTCTCGAAAAGGAAGGTCGCTGCCCTTCGCTTCAACTCCCTCGCCCAGCCTCCCCTCCTCTCAATGCAGGACAGAGATGAGGAGATGAGGTTTGGGTGGGGGGTCGAAGCAAAAAACAACAACAAAACCCCAAACTTTCCAACTGTGGGCACTTTTGGCTCCGAGCAGGACTTCTTCTCCAATCTGGAGAAGCCACTGCGCAACCTTTTGAATTAATTGTGGACCGAGAGCTTCATTCCTTGGTATTTTTGGTCTTTCCAGGGCACAGATCTCCGGGCAGCATCCCCACCCATCCCTCCCTCCCTCCCTCCTTCCCTCTCTCCCCTCCCTGAAGACAAGCAAGAGAAAGTTAAATAAGAAGCTAAGTAGGGGGGGGAGCTTTGAAAAGGACGAGGGCTCGCTTCCTTGGTTAAAACGGAAGGCCAGATGCAATTCTAGCGATCAACAAATGGAGAAACAGCAGAACGCTTTTGGGGAGGGGATCTAGGATGGGATCACCCATTTTCCTGGCTTTCTTTCCCCCCCACCCCCGCTGCAAATTCCCTGAAAATCTATCCGTAAGGTGCAGCTGCGGAAAAAAAACTTCCCTTGCCAAAAAACAAAACAAAAAAGTATTTGAACATTAGAAGCAAGGGGGGGGGGCGGGAGAATTGAATTTATGTCTCCACCACATTTAGCAGCTCTGGGCCGAAACTCTTAGTTCTGCATTGCAAGATTTTATTGCAGGCTCTGGTGAAGCGACTGGGAAGGCTGAGTTGTTAAATAGAAGCTGCGCAGAGGAGGAAGAGGAGGAGAAGAAGGAAGGAAGGAAGGAGAAGGAGGGTTGGAAGACAGAGGAGAAGGGGGAGAGGATGGAGAAGAGGGCGTGATGGAGGAGGAGGAGGAGGAAGGAAGGAGGAGAGATGGAGAAGGAGGGTTGGAAGACAGGAGGAGGAGGATGGAGGAGGAAGACAAGAAAATAGGAGGGTTGGGAGAGAAGGTGGAGGAGAGGATGGTGAAGGAGTGATGGAGGAGAAGGAAGGAAGAAGGAGAGTTGGAAGAGGAGAAGATGGAGAAGGTGAGAATGGAGGAAGAAGAGAAGGAGGGAGAAGGAGGTTGGAAGAGGAGAAGGTGGAGGAAAGGATGGAGAAAAATGATGGAGGATGAGAAGGAAGGAAGAAGGAAAGTTGGAAGACAGGACACGATGGAGAAGAAGGAGTAATGGAGAAGAAGGAGGAGAGATTTAGGAGGAGGATTTGAAGACTGGAGGAGGAGGAGGAGGAAGAGGAGGAGGAGGGTTGGAAGACAGAGAAGATGACGGAAGAGAAAGAAGAAGAAGAAGGAGAAGAAGAAGAATTATTGAGAGCTGTAATATCCAGTGTTCCTCAACGCTTGGACTCCCAGAATTCCCCACACGCTCACTCTCCTGCCTCGCTCCCTCCCCACCAACCTCCCACTCTCCCCCACCCCACCCCTCCTCCAGGCTGGGGACCCCCCCGCCCATACCTTGCGTGACCACCTTGCCGAACACCGGCAGGCTCTCCAGGGTGGAGCAGTTCCACCGGCGGTTGCGGAACTGGTACTGGCACTCCTCGATGGCCAGCTGGGCCCCCCGGCGCACGGCGTCCATGACCTCCAGGTTCCTCTTGCACATCTGGACTTGGCGCTGGATCAGGCCCTTCAGCTTCTCGCAGGTCTCCTCCTCGGAGATGCTGCCGACCGAAGAGAGCTTGGCCAGGTACCTGCGAGGGAAGACGAGACAACCGGTCGGAAACGTCGCTTTGGTCTCGGAGACGGGAAGGAGGTTCCAGCCAGAAGGACCCAACCCGAGGCGGCTGACCACGTGCTCCGCTTCATCAACCCAAAAGACCAAGGATGAAATGTAAAAATTTGTTAACTACCGGTTCTGTGGGCCTGGCTTGGCTGGGTGGGCGTGGCCAACTCTTTTTTTTAAAAACTTTTAAAAGCATTTTTTTAACTTTTAAAAGCACAAAAATGCCTTTAAAAGCCTGTGATGATCAGGCAGCTCAGCTGGGATTGCCAGAGGGAAAAAAATTCTTTTAAAAGGCTCCTCCCGACGATCCCAGCTGAGCCGTGCGATCATCAGAGGCTCTTTTTTTTTTTTTTAACTTTTAAAAGCATTTTTTTAACTTTTAAAAGCACAAAAATGCTTTTAAAAGCCTGTGATGATCAGGCAGCTCAGCTGGGATTGCCAGAGGAAAAAAAATTCTTTTAAAAGGCTCCTCCGACGATCCCAGCTGAGCCGCGCGATCATCAGAGGCTCTTTTTTTTTTTTTTAACTTTTAAAAGCATTTTTTCTACAACCTCTTCAGCCGAAGAGACTTGCCTGCAGAAGTTGCGAATGCTCCAACACTGGAAATTTTTAAGAAAATGTTGGATAACCATCTGACTGAGATGGTGTAGGGTTTCCTGCCTGGGCAGGGGGTTGGACTAGAAGGCCTCCGAGGTCCCTTCCAACTCTGTTGTTATATTATATCATATTATATAGATTGTAACAAAAAATGCTTTTAAAAGGCTCCGACGATCCCAGCTGGTGTTGCCTGATCATCGGAGGCTTTTCTTTTCAGAGGTCATTTAATCCAAGCCCCTGCTCAAGCAGGAGACCCTATACCCATTGCAGACAGTTTTTTTTTTTTTGTCCAGTCTCTTCTCCAGTGATGAAGCACCCACGGCTTCCGGTGGCAAGCTGTTCCACTGGTTCATTGTCCTCGCTGTCGGCAAATTTCTCCTTCCTTCCTTCCAGGTTGCTTCGCTCCTTGGTTAGTTTCCATCCCTGGCTTGTTTCTCGTCCCACCGCCTTCTGGGGGGCTTTGGAGAATGATTTGACCTCTCTCTCTTCTTTGGGGCAGCCCCTCAAATATTGGAAGGATGCTATCATGCTACCCCCTTAGTCCAGGGGTCTCCGCCCTGAGTCCTTCGGGAGAAGGGCGGTATACAAATTAAAATATTATTAAAAATATTATTATAACCTTGGCAACTTTAAGCCTGGAGGACTTCAACTCCCAGAATACCCCAGCCAGCAAAGCTGCCTTAGTCCTTTCACTTCACTAAACTAAGCCATACTTTTTTTCTCCGATGCCGACGGTGGAGCCCCGGCTACGGGCAAACGTTCCCTGCCTAAGCAGGGGGTTGGACTAGAAGACCTCCACGGTCCCTTCCAACTCTTGCTATTCTATATTCTATGAACGCTTCAGCCGGAGATGCCCAGCCCTGTTCCCACATAAAGCAGGGGTTTCTCCCCCCAGCCCGAGCCCCCTCCCCAAACCTGTCCTGCAGCCCCGTGGCTTCTCCAGCTCCCAACAGCTGTCCTTTGTCCGGGAGACGGATGAGGCCGGCCATGTCACGTCTCGAGGAGGCTCAGTGTATCCCAGGGCCGTTTTGGGGGGGAGAAGCCAAAATCAGCAGGAAGAGGCTGCCAGGAACCTCCCTCAGCCTGGGCAGCCCTTGCGATCACCAGAGGCTCCTTCAAAAACCACTTCCCTCCCAAAGGCCAGGCTGAGATTTTTATTATTATTATTATTATTATTATTTGATTTGATTTTTTTTTTTCCTGGCTGCTCCCGCTGCCTCCTCCTGCAACGGGGGTGGGGGGTTTGTCAGGCCTTGCAACCCCTGCAGGCTGCAGCTGCAGAGGATGATGCACCCGGGTTGAACTCCAGAGTCATGGAACCGTCGGGCTATTCACGGGACGTAGAATAACCGTAGAGTCGGAAGGCACCTTAGAGGTCCTCTAGTCCAACCCCCATCCCCCAGGCCCGCTTGAGCAGGAGACCCTTTTCAGACCAGTGGCTGTCCGGTCTCCTCTTAAAAACTTCCGTTGATGGAGCGTCCACGATTTCTGGAGAGAAGCCACTCCATTGATTGATGGATTGATGGATTGATTGTGGGATTGCAGAATAACAGAGTTGGAAGGGACCTTGGAGATCTTCTAGTCCAGCTCCCTGCTCAAGCAGGAGGCCCTAGAGCATTTCAATCAATCAATCAATCAATCAGAATAGAGCCGGAAGAGACCTTGGAGGTCTTCTAGTCCAGCCCCCTGCTCAAGCAGGAGACCCTAGACCACTTCAACCAACCAATCAGTCAGAATAGAGCCGGAAGGGACCCTGGAGGCCTTCTAGTCCAGCCCCCTGCTCAAGCAGGAGACCCTAGATCGTTTCAATCAATCAATCAATGGGAATAGATCTGGAAGGAACCTTGGAGATCTTCTAGTCCAGCCCTATCTGTTGTCACGCACCCTTCGCGAGAGACGACCAGATGGCCCGCAGGACAGGAGCGCGGGGGAGGGGGAGGCTGCCATTTTGGCAGCGCCAGCGGTCAAAACCTCCGGGAGAGTTCCCACATATATAGGGGTTTTTTTCTTTCTTTCTTTCTTTCTTTCCAGCCGATGGAAGCATCAAAGGAGAGGCAGAGCCTCCAGAACTCCTCTTTCAAATCCTTCCAAACAGATGCTCCCGATAAAAAGAGCTTTTCCCAAACAAAATTCTTATTACTGCGGCTGGGGGAGGATCACAATGAAGATTAACGTGTGTTATTTCAACGATAAAGGCCCCGCTGCTGTCCTCCAGGCTCAAGAGGGGAGGGGGGGGGGTAAAGGAAAAAAAAGAAGAAGAAGAAAAAAAATCAACTTTCCCAGATGTCTTTGTCTTGCGGCTCAGCAAAGCTCGGTGAAAAAAGAGGGGCTGCCCACCCACCACCCACCTACCCCCTTGTTTCCAGGTCATCCTCTTTAGAAATCGCAGGTGGTTTTTAAAAGGAGAGACTGGACAGTCCCTTGTCTGAAATGATCTAGGGTCTCCTGCTTGAGCAGGGGGCTGGACTAGAAGACCTCCAAGGTCCCTTCCAGCTCCATTCTGACTGGTTGATTGGTTGAAGTGGTCTAGGGTGTCCTGCTTGAGATGGGGGCTGGACTAGAAGACCTCCAAGGTCCCTTCCAGCTCCATTCTGACTGGTTGATTGGTTGAAATGGTCTAGGGTGTCCTGCTTGAGATGGGGGCTGGACTAGAAGACCTCCAAGGTCCCTTCCAGCTCCATTCTGACTGATTGATTGGTTGAAATGGTCTAGGGTGTCCTGCTTGAGATGGGGGCTGGACTAGAAGACCTCCAAGGTCCCTTCCAGCTCCATTCTGACTGGTTGATTGGTTGAAGTGGTCTAGGGTCTCCTGCTTGAGATGGGGGCTGGACTAGAAGACCTCCAAGGTCTCTTCCAGCTCCATTCTGACTGATTGATTGGTTGAAGTGGTCTAGGGTGTCCTGCTTGAGATGGGGGCTGGACTAGAAGACCTCCAAGGTCCCTTCCAGCTCCATTCTGACTGGTTGATTGGTTGAAATGGTCTAGGGTGTCCTGCTTGAGATGGGGGCTGGACTAGAAGACCTCCAAGGTCCCTTCCAGCTCCATTCTGACTGGTTGATTGGTTGAAATGGTCTAGGGTCTCCTGCTTGAGATGGGGGCTGGACTAGAAGACCTCCAGGGTCCCTTCCAGCTCCATTCTGACTGATTGATTGGTTGAAGTGGTCTAGGGTCTCCTGCTTGAGATGGGGGCTGGACTAGAAGACCTCCAAGGTCCCTTCCAGCTCCATTCTGACTGATTGATTGGTTGAAGTGGTCTAGGGTCTCCTGCTTGAGCAGGGGGCTGGACTAGAAGGCCTCCAGGGTCCCTTCGCTCCTCTGTCACTCTTTTGACTCCTCTGGCCTCACATTTCAAGCCTGAGCTTCAACAAATACCCTCTTCTAGTCATTCTGCATATCCTTCGCCCATATCCCGCCTTTTACCTACGGGCCAAAGGTGACTCGCATTGGGGAAGTTTGCTAACCAGCTGCCAATTCAATAAAGACTTCATGCCTGTAGCAGCAGGTAGATAAAGAGGGGGAAGTAGAGCTAGAACTAAGAGAGAGAGAGAGAAAGAGAGAGAGTTTGTGCAAGAGTTTGAGTGTGTATGAGAGTGTTTGTGTTTGTGAGTGTGTATGAAATAATAATAATAATAATAATAATAATATTTTAATTTGTATACCGCCCTTCTCCCGAAGGACTCAGGGTGGTGCACAGCCAGAATAAAATACCAAAAATACAAAAACTACACATAACAATACTAAGAACAACCCTTAAAAAACTTATTCAATTGGCCACATTTAAATAAAACATCTCCCTATAAAATTTACAGAAATTTATAAACCCATAAAATCAATTTAAAATTTTAAAAATTCAAGCCAGTCCAGCAAGACGGAATAAATAGAGTTTTAAGTTCACGGCGAAAGGTCCTGAGGTCGGGTAATTGTCGAAAAGTGTGTGTGAGTGCATGAGTGTGTGTGTATGTGTGTGTATGAGAGAGTGAAAGTGTGTTTGTGCAAGTCTGCATGTGTGTTTGTGTGTGTGAGAGAGAGAGAGAGAGGGAGGGAGGGAGAGAGAGAGAGAAGAAGAAGAACGCAACAACACCTGGCTGGAATTCATAGAAGGCAACCTGCAAGGAAGGCTGTGCCAGTCCCAACACGCCTTGCGAGCTTTTCTAGCCCTTTTTAACATTTTGACAGTTTCTCTTTCCCTTCTTCTTTCTTTTTTAAAAAAAAACAACCCCCAAACACCTCTTGACAAAAGACGGAAGAAAAAAACCAGGCGGGCCGAAGGGCAGGATCAACCCCAGGGGCGGGAGAGGGGGGGGGATTTCCCAGCTGTAGGAAAAGGCCGGTTGCTGGGGGGGGGGAAAAATGGCATTAAGGGTGCTGATGCCCACAGAATATAGAATTGTAGGCTTGGAAGGGACCTCAGAGGTCTTCTAGTCCAACCCCCTGCTCAAGTAAGAGACCCCTGTCCCATGCCAGACAAACGGCTGCCCCAGTCTCTTCTTAAAAACTTCTGGAGGCAAGTTGTTCCACTGATTAACCTGTGAGAAAATTCCTCCTTCATTTCCAGGTTGCTTCTCTCCTTGATGGGTTTCCACCCGTCGCTTCTTGTCCTGCCTTCTTTGGTGCTTTGGAGAATAGTTGGACACCCCTCCCCCTTATTTGGGTCAGCCCCTCAAATACTGGAACCCTGGTATAGTGTGTCCCCCCCCTCCTAGTTCCCCTCAACTATTCCTTGTATAATTTAAGCCTCTGGATCTCTTGACTATCCTAGCTGCTTTTCTTCGCACTCTTCCTAGGATTCCCACATCCTTTTCTGCACACTTGAAACAGGAATGGAGTGGAGTGGAGTGGATAGAGTAGAGTACAGTAGAGTAGAGTAGAGTAGAGTAGAGTAGAGAAGAATAGAATAGAATAGAATAGAATAGAATAGAATAGAATAGAATAGAATAGAATAGAATAGAATAGAATAGAATACATAACAATACATAACAATAGGATAATGGGCCTCTGTGGCTCAGACTGGTAAGACAGTCTGTTAGTAACATAGCTGCCTGCAATTACTGCAGGTTCTAGTCCCACCAGGCCCAAGGTTGACTCAGCCTTCCATCCTTTATAAGGTAGGTAAAATGAGGACCCAGATTGTTGGGGGCAATAAGTTGACTTTGTATATAAATATACAAATAGGATGAAGACTATTGCTAACATAGTGTAAGCCGCCCTGAGTCTTCGGAGAAGGGCGGGATATAAATGCAAATAATAATAATAATAATAATAAAAAAGATAGATAAGGATAGCATAGCATAGCATAGGATAATAAAATACATAATACTAGGATAGGATAGGATAGGATAGGATAGGATAGGATAGGATAGGATAGGATAGACTAGGATAGAGTAGTATAGCAGAATAAAATACATAATAATAAGATAGGATAGAATAGAATAGAATAAAATAAGTAAATAGAATAGAATAGAATAAAAAAGAAAAGAAAAGAAAATGTGGAATAGAATAAATGGATTGGAATAGAATAGTATAGTATAGCAGAATAAAATACATAATAATAGAATATAATAGAACAGAATAGAACAAAATAGAATAAAATAGCAGAATAAAATACATAATGATAGGATAGGATAGGATAGGATAGGATAGGATAGGATAGGATAGGATAGGATAGGATAGGATGCACTTGGAAGGGACCTTGGAGGTTCTCTAGTCCAACCCCCTGCTCAGGCAGGAGACCCTACACCTACCCCCTATACTTACAAACCCTTCTCGGTTTGTAAGCCCCGTCCACTGGCTCCCTTCCACCAAATATCCTGCCTTTCCTCCGGGGGAATTCGAGGCAGTCGAGATGGCACCACAACTACAAACTTGGGTGGGAGGTCAGGCCAAGGCTTGACCGCAAGTTCCCAGGGGACCAAAAGCGGCTCGAATGCCGGGCCCTGGTCCAACCTCAGCCCCACCAGTTGCAGGGTGTGTGTGTGTGTGTGTCTCCACCTCCCATAGTCGTCTTTTTAACTTTCAGGCTCCATCACACAAACGATGTGGCTAGTCTCACACAGGGTGACATTTTTTTAACCAAGCGACACCCCTACCCCACCCCAGGGGGGGTGCTTGGGACCCTCTTCGGACCCCCGTGAAAAGATTTACCCAGCGTTCTTCTATCCCAAGATGCTACGACTCGGATCGCAGGGTTGTTGTTTTTTCTCTCTCTCTCTCAATACGCTCGGATTACTCATTACAAAATTGATCCTAGCCAGGAAACACTCCCAAGACGGACAAAAATCTTTCTTTTTTTTTTTTTCATTTGGTTCTGGGGTCTTTCTCTCCCCACGTTAAGAGGAAAAGCGAATAGGCTTATAATAATGCTTAACTGTTTTAACGTGCTCTCATTTTTAAGATTAGAGAATTATATTAAAGTAAACGATGTTGTAAATGTTGAAGGTTGGCGGCACAGAGATATCTGAACCTAAACGACACACTGTTTAAGGAAAGATGGAATCTTTGTATTTTGAAAAAAATAAAAAAACTTAAAAACAAGCAAACAAACGTCTCACTTTAGCAACGTAAATTTGGGGGTCCCTTGCGGTCGTAAGTCGACAACTACCTGCATTATTTAGAGACCAGTTTTAGTCTCATCCAATGTTAATTAAAAAAAAGCTTTTTATTCCTACATCGTGGCGATCTGTTGCCGTTGGAAGTCTAAACTGGAGTCCCTTCTCACGTTTCCTTCCCCTCCTTTCATTTTAGAAAGAGTTCTTCCACCAAGTTTTTATTTTTTAAAAAAATTTATACATATCGTTATGTCAACGGTGTGGTGTTTGAGTATCATACATTTCAATACAGATAAACAAATTCATAATTATTACATTCCATTTTCCTTATCCCATATTATTTACCCCTATCTTTTTACAATTTTTTTTAAATTTTCATATAAAGATTAACAGCCATGCAATAATATCTAAACTGATACGCTTTAACGTCCACCGTATTATCTTTCATTATAATTTCAATAGTAATACCCTCAAGTAGAAAAAAATACAAAACTGTCTGTTTTTTTTTAGAAAGAGTTCTTACAAATGGCTTGACCGCTAAATTTTCCAGCAGGGTGTGCAAAAAAATATTTTGGATTTGAAAAGACACAAACATCCACCAGAAATGTCCCATTTGGGACTCAAACGACCCGTTAGCAAGCTTTAAAAAGTTCTGAATTCCAACAACTTTCCTTTTTGGCTCCCACCCGCATATATAGAATAGAATAAAATAACAGAATTGGAAGGGACCTTGGAGGTCTTCTAGTCCAACCCCCTGCTTAGGCAGGAGACCCTACACCATTTCAGACAAATGGTTATCCAACATCCTCTTATAAACTTCCAGTGTTGGAGCATTGCAACTTCTGGTGGCAAGTAGTTCCACGGATTAATTGTTCTAACTATGATTTATTGAATATGATTTATTCCCACCGATACGCCCGAGGAAATGATGAGGAAAAAATGTTAAGAAATCTCGCTCCAGAATGACAATCCATTGCTGGAGATGAGATGCTCTCTAAGGCAGTTTTTTAAAGCTTTGGCTATTTGGAAAATGGGTGGACTTCAACTCCCAGAATTCCCCAGCCAGCTGGCTAGGGAATTCTGGGAGTTGAAGTCCACCCATCGTCCAAGTGGCCAAAGCTTAAAAAATACTGTACCTTCCTTTCTTTTCCATTCGCAATCCTGCTTTTCAAACGGTCTCTTATTGCTTCTTAGTTTTATTTTGTTTTTCTTGGTCACTAAGTTGCTTTAATCGTCAAAACAGAAAATAAAAACTAGATACAATTATTTCAATATACATTGAATCCTAAGCAAACTCAACAGAAAAAAAAAAAGACAAGAAAAAGGGCATTTCCCCAAATTACTATCCAGCAATCTCTTTCCTCTAAAGACTGTTTTAGAATTGTAGAAATGGAAAGGGACCTCAGGAGGTCTTCTAGTCCAACCCCCTTCCTAAACGGAGGAGTACCATCCTGGTCAAATGGTTGTCCAATCTGTTCTTGAAAACCTGCAGCGTCAATGTACTCACAACTCTGGGAACAAAGTTACAGGGAATCCTCAATTTATGTCCCCAAAATTTTCCGTCGCTAAGTGAGAAATTCGCGGAGTGAGTTTTGTTCCGTTTTACGGCTTCCCTCGCCATGTTTTGTTAAGTGAATCAGTGTAAGCTGTTTAGTCAGTCGCCTGGTTGTTAAGTGAATTGGGCTTCCCCCGTTTGACTTTGCTCATCCGAAGGTCGCAAAAAGCGGATCACGGGAACACTGCGACCGTCATAAATACGAGCCAGTGGCCAAGCGTCGGAAAATTTGTTCACGTGACCCTGGGGATGCGGCAACGGCCGTAAATACGAGTCGGTGGCCAAGCATCCAAATTTTTGATCACCTGGGGAACGTTACAACAGTCATTAAGTGTGAAACTTGTTGAAGTCCACCCATCGTCCGTAAATATGGACGATGGGCCCTTGTCACTTTGAATGGTTGCTATAAACAAACTGAGTGGAGGATCGCCTATAGTTTTATATATATATATATATATATATATATATATATATATATATATGTCTTTGGTTGTTCGGGTTTTCTCCCGTGTAAAATTGAAAATGTCTTGGCAACGTTTCGACGAAGTCTCATTCGCCATCTTCAATGAGACTTCGTCGAAACGTTGCCAAGACATTTCAATTACACAACAACTCAAATTCTATACAAACACCCGTGAAAACCTCAGAAAACAAATATATATATATATGTTTTCTGAGGTTTTCGCGGGTGTTTGTATGTAGGTCTTTGGTTATTCGGGTTTTCTCCCGCGTAAAATTGGAAGTAAACCCGAATAACCAAAGACCTATATATATATATATATATATATTTGTTTTCTGAGGATTTTCACGGGTGTTTGTATATAGGTCTTTGGTTGTTCGGGTTTTCTCCCGTGTAAGATTGGAAGTGTCTTGGCGACGTTTCGACGAAGTCTCATTCGTCATCTTCAGGCTTCAGCTTCGTGCTTCTGGGAGCAATGTGTGATCGCAGCTGTTTCTTCCTTTTAATTATTATTAAAAATGCAGCTGCGGTTAATATGCAACCGGGCTGCAGAAAGTTTTCCTGGCTGTTTTTGATTTTATTTTATTATTTTATTTTATTTTTTTGCAAAGTTGTGAAGGACACGAGTCCCGACAAGCTAGCCATGGGGAGGGGGGGCTGGAGAGAGAGAGAGAGAAATAAACACACACACACACACACACACATACACACACACACACACACACCCCAAACACTGTCTTGTTTTATTGTGAAACACTTTGGGAGAGCTTAACCGCTAATCCGGGCAGGTTTTCTGTTTAAATATATATATATATATATTTTGTGGGTGGAACGGCTCTCACACCTGAACACGCAGGCCCGAGACAACACACACACACACACACACACACACACACACACACACACTCTGCCACGTAACCCCCTACATCCCCCACCCTCTTAGCAGATGTAAGCTGGGTAGTGACACACAATTCCGCCTCCCTCCCAAAAGTCAGCAAAGCCGAAGAAGATTTCTTTCTCTCCCCACCCCCCCACCAACTTTCAAAAAAGTAAAAAGAAAAATTCTACAGGACAAGACACAGCCCAGCATGTGGAACTGCTCCAAGGACTTAATATCCCTTGAAAAAAAATCATCTCTATTTTTTTTCAAAAATCCCCCCCACCTCCCCCCAGGGCAGTTTCTCATCTCGAGGTCAAAAGAACCAAAATGGGAACCAGGGCCGGGAGGGGGGGGGGCGGGGGAGAATACAACCGTCCCGTATGGGCAAATGCTGACCCACTTTCGTAACCCCTGGCATCTCGAGAGCAACCAGAAGAATGGCGAGACCGGGCCCGAGACCTCAAAAACCACCGAGAGTTGGAAGAAAATCGTGTTCAAATCCCACAATCGCAAGAGAAGGGTTGAGTTTCCACCAAAGCAGCTGGATCTACACAACATGCAACAAGAAAGGGGGTTGCGGTGGAAACCACTTATATTTATTCATTATCGCTTTTTCTCTAAGGCAAGGGTCTTCAAACTTGGGCCACTTTAAGACTTGTGGATTTCAACTCCCAGAATTACGACTTGTGGATTTTTAACTCTCAGAATTAAGACTTGTGAACAACTCCCAGAATTAAAACTTGTGGACTTCAACTCCCAGAATTTTGAACTTCAGCTCCCAGAATTAAGACTTGTGAACTTCAATTCTGAGGGAATTAAGACTTATGGACTTCAACTCCCAGAATTAAGACTTCTGGACTTCCAACTCCCAGAATTAAAACTTGTGGACTTCAACTCCCAGAATTTTGAACTTCAACTCCCGGAATGAAGACTTGTGAACTTCAATTCCGAGGGAATTAAGACTTGTGGATTTCAGTTCCAAAAATTAAGAGACTTGTGAACTTCAACTCCCAGAATTCTGCTGGCTGGGGAATTCTGGGAATTGACGTCCACACTTCTTAAAGCAGACAAGTTTGGAAACCGCTACTCTAAAGAATTCAGGGCCAATTTTTTTTTTAAAAAATGGAGTTTCTGTATTTTATTCCAAGGATAATCCTGTTGGAACACTCAACTCCTTTAATGCACTGGGCCTGTTGGGCATTATCTGCCTTTATGTCTTGTCCCCCACCCGTCCACCCACCCACCCAAAAAAAACCACAGCGAAAACTAACAAACCAATGACCTCTCCCAAGGCTCAAAGTGCTTCACAGGGGCCAGGACCTTGAGGCCACTTTGAAATTTGCAGCTTCGGCCACAGATTCTTGGTTAAGCCAGCAACGTGGTTTATTCTCAAATGCAAAAACTCTTTGTTTTCCGGCGAATGTGGAGAGACAGGCAATAAAACCATACGCACCCCAGAAAAATCTACACACACACAAAATGTTTTTAAGGTGCCAGGCGTTGCAAAAGGCCAGCATGAATTTCCACACAACACTGAACGTCACAAGGGTTCCATGGCTTGCCCCAATTTCCCATGAACCAGTTCCCAGCTCCGCATCCGGGTCACGATTTAAGGTGCAAATATTTACCTCCCTGTTTTACAATATTGTTAATCGCACTCGTAGTCGGAGGAAGGAAGGGAAAAAATCAAGGCGGGTGACAAACTGGGCCGGTGCCAAAATGGAGCCAACAAATATTGGGGAATGGGTGGGAGCCCACTTTATCCATGGCAGCGAAAGTGACCGGTTGTGGACGAGGGCCGATGCCCACTCCCACCCTGGAGGTTTTTATCGTTAGCTTTGCAACGTATGAGTTGTCTTTTAGGATTAAAAATGCAGACAATTTCTGCAGTTAAAATTGAGACATTTGCTGAGTATGTATTATAATAATTCTGCAATCTGCCCAGCTTCCCACCCTCCCCATTTTCAGATAGATAGATATGAAGATAGAAGAAGAGAGAGAGAAGATAGATAAATAGATAGAGATGGATAGATAGATAGATAGATAGATAGATAGATAGATAGATAGATGGATGGATGGATGGATGGATGGATGGATGGATGGATGGATGGATGGATGGATGGATGATGGGTGGGTGGGTGGATGGATGGATAGATATGAAGTTAGAAGATAGATAGATAGATGGATGGGTGAGTGGGTGGATGGATAGACGATAGAGATGAAGATAGGAGAGAGAGAGAAAAGATAGATATGAAGATAGAAGATAGATAGAAGAAGACAGAGAGAGACAAGGAAGGAAGGAAGATATTTTGATACATGGAAACTTAAGGGAGCACAAAATGAGGATTCAACCAGGCTTATTTTATATATATATATAGTGTGTATATATATAATTAATTAATTAATAAACCAGGGATGGTTTAAAGCTGGGCAGATTGGAGAATTATGATCTGTTTATTGTGCATAATAATATCCAGAAAAAAAATGGGGATCCAGAGCAGGTGGGCCTCAGGCTTTTCCAACCCAAGGCCTTGGTTTTACCGGCATCGGGGGCTTTGCAAAAAAATCAACCCTTAGCATCCTGGTCTCGTGTTCTCGGTTCAGTCATGAGAAGAAGAAGAAAAAAAAAGAGGGGGGGGGAAAATAATAAATAATGGAAATAAAACCCACACATTTTTTTAGAAAACCATCCCTTCGGTTGGCTTGAAAGAAAAGAGGCTGGTCATCTCAAGCCCTTATCTATCGGTGCGAGGAATGATAACTCGCTAAAAGTGGGTTTACTGTTTACCCAGAATAAAAGGTTTGCCCAGGAAAGTTGGATTACAAGCCTTTAAACGGGCGAACGGAGGAGATAAGTTGGATCAACATTCGAATCGTGGCTGGCAGTAACCTGGAAACTAGCATTTATTCTCCAGCCTGGCTGCATCCTGGTTTTGCGGTTTCTTAAGTTTCCATATACCAAAATATCTTCCTTCCTTCCTTCCTTCCTTCTTTCCTTCCTTCCTTCCCTTCTTCTATCTTCCTATCTATCTATCTTCCTATCTACCTACCTACCTAATATCTCCTCTCTCTCTCTCTCTCTCTTCCTATGTATCTTCCTATCTACCTACCTACCTAATATCTATCTATCTATCTATCTATCTATCTATCTATCTATCTATCTATCTATCTATCTATCTATCTATCTACCTACCTACCTACCTACCTACCTACCTACCTACCTACCTACCTAATATATCTATCTAATCTACCTACCAACCAAGCAACCATCAATTTCTCATCGATCACATTGTCTGTCTGTCTATTCACAACAGTGCTGTTAGGTAGGCCACCCCAATTGCGTTCCCAATCCCAGTCTCCCCAGTTCCCCTAGAAAAGCCAAGCCAAGCTGCTTGCTTACCCCGGCCTCTAGCTAGCCAGGCCGACCGAGGTTGTTTTTATTCATTTGTTTTTGTTTTATTCGTAACGTTTATCCGCCAGCCCGCCTGCCTTACCTCGAGGTAACTCCGGGAGGCTTCCCACGCTCAAAGATACAAACCACATAAACTTCAAACAACGAAAACTCCCTTCTTACCCCCCTTGGCTGTCACCCTCTTCATTCGGCGTAACAAAATGTCAAACACTCCAGCGCAATTCAACAGCCGCCGGTTCTTGTTCCGCGTCGGGTCTCCCCGCTGAATGTAGATCTCTCGGTGGCCCCCTCCCCAAAATTGAATGCACCGCCTTCCTGCCTTTCGCCCCCGGCCGGTTTCCCAGCCGGCAAGCCAAGGTCCTCTATGTTTACAAAGAACGCTGATGCAGCCGGTCCTCTGAGCGTGCACAGAGTCCCGGTACAACCGCTCCTAATCGGCCCTCTGAGGGTGCACACAGCGCTGGTGCAGTCGGTCCTCTGAACATGCCCAGAGCGCTAACGCAGCCGGTCCGCTGAGCTTGCACAGAGCTCTGGTACAGCCGCTCCCAGCCGCTCCTCCGAGCATGCACAGAGAGCCGGTGCAGCCAGTCCTCTGAACACGCCCAGGTCGCTAGTGCAGCCGCTCCTCCGAGCATGCACGGTGCAGCCGGTCCTCGAGCATGTACAGAGCGCCGGTCCGGCCAGTCCTCCGAACAAGGACAGAGCGCCGGTGCAGCCGGTCCTCCGGGCATGCACGGTGCAGCCGGTCCTCTGAGCATGTACAGACCGCCAGTCCAGCCAGTCCTCCGAACGTGCACAGAGCGCCGGTGCAGCCGGTCCTCCGGGCATGTAAAGAGCGCCGGTGCAGCCGGTCCTCCGGGCATGTAAAGAGCGCCGGTCCAGCCAGTCCTCTGAGAATGCACAGAGCGCCGGTGCAGCCGCTCCTCCGAGCATTCACGGTGCAGCCGGTCCTCTGAGCATGCACAGAGCGCCGATCCAGCCAGTCCTCCGAACATGGACAGAGCGCCGGTGCAGCCGGTCCTTCGGGCATGTAAAGAGCGCCGGTCCAGCCAGTCCTCTGAGAATGCACAGAGCGCCGGTCCAGCCAGTCAGAGCGCCGATGCAGCCGCTCCTCTGAGCATGCACGGAGCGCCGGTCCAGCCGCTCCCCCGAGCATGCACGGTACAGCCGCTCCTCTGAGCATGCACAGAGCGCCGGTTCATCCAGCCCGTCCTCCGACCAGCCCCGGTGCTGCCGGCCCTCTGCGCGTGCACAGAGCGCCGGAGGCGCCGCGATCTCCCCTCCTTTCCCTCCCCTGCCTGCTTTCCCTCTCCCCCCACGCCACCCCACCCCACCGCCAGGTAAGGCGAGCCAGGGTCGGCGCACCTGCCCTCCCTCCCTCCCGCCCGCCCGCCCCACTCACAGCCAGTTGCTGGCGTTGGCCGAGGAGGCGGCGAGGATGAGCAGCGGCAGCGAGCGCAACAGGCAGCGCGGGCTCATCCTGCAGCGGGGACGGAAGGAAGCCCAGCCCGGCCCGGCCCGGCCCTCCGCCCGGGGGGCTCAGGTGCCGCCGCCGCCGCCGCCCGCTCGGCCCGCCGGCCGGAGCAGCAGCAGCAGCAGCAACAGCAGCGGCGGCGGCAGGAGCGGAGCCGGACTGTCAGCGCGGCCGGGCGCTCCCGGGATGCGGGCGGTGGGGCGGGCGGGCGGGGCGCGGCCCCAGGGGGCGGCTCTCGGGGCGGGACGGGGACACCCCCGAGGCGGAGCGCCTCGCCCCACCGCCGCGGCCGCCCACACGCGCCGCCCAGCCCGGCCGGGACGCGCCTCTCGCCGCCGGCTCGGCCGGAAGGGAGCTGGAAGGGGCCTCCGAGGTCTTCTAGTCCGACCCCCTCCGCCTTGCCGGACAGATGGCAGAGGAAATCCGGGAACGAAAGTCCAGACGGATAGATGGGTGTTGCAAGTGCACAAGGTGTAAAGTTGCCAGGTCCCTGCAGTTGAACATAGAATCATAGGGTTGGGAGGGACCTCGGAGGTCTTCTAGTCCGACCCCCTGCTCCAGCCGGACACCCTCCACCCTTCCAGACAGATGGGTGAAGAATTCTGAGAACTGAAGAAGTTGTCTTAAAAATTGCCAGGTTTGAAGACCCCCTACAAGTAGAACATAGAATCATAGGGTTGGAAAGGGACCTTGGAGGTCTTCTATTCCGACCCCCTGCCCTTCCAGACAGATATATGGGAATTGAAGTTCAGAAGGTGTAAAGTCGCCAGGTTGGGAGACTCTATTCCATTCCAGACCAATGGCCTGTCGGGTCTCTTCTTGAAAAACTTCCAGTGTTGGATCACCCACAATTTCTGGTGGCAAGGAGTTCCACTGGCTAATTGCCCTCACTGTCAGGAAGTTTCCCCTTCATCCCACGAGTTGCTTCTCTCCTCGATCAGTTTCCATCCCTTGTTTCTTGTCCGGCCTTCGGGGAGGCTTTGGAGAATAAATTGACCCCTTCTTCTTTGCGGCAGCTCCTCCAGTATTGGAATATTGCTATCCTGTCCCCCCCACTTAGTCCTTCTTTTCATTAAACTAGACATCCCCAGTTCCTGCAACCGTTCGGCCTGTGGTTTAATTTCCGGGCCTCCGATCATCTTCGTCGCTCTTCTCTGCACGTCTTCCCAAAGTCTGTTTTCTGAGGTTTTCGCAGGTGTTTTGTAGGTAGGTCTTTGGTTATTCGGGTTTTCTTCCACGTAAAATTGGAAGTGTCTCGGCGACGTTTCGACGAAGTCTCATTCGTCATCTTCAGGCTTCAGCTTCGTGCTTCTAGGAGCAATGTGTGATCGCAGCTGTTTCTTCCTTTTAACTGCTGTTGGAGGTTTGAACTCACTAGCAGTTAAAAGGAAGAAACAGCTGTGATCACACATTGCTCCTAGAAGCACGAAGCTGAAAACACTGGCCTGAAGAAAACGAATGAGACTTCGTTGAAACGTCGCCGAGACACTTCCAATTTTACGTGGGAGAAAACCCGAATAACCAAAGACCTACATATATATATATTATGGTGACCCAACAATTGGCCTTGAAAGCCACCCATCTTTCAATGGCTGGGCTTGGGAAACTGTTTTCTGATAGGAATAAAATATATTGCGCTGAGTTGTAAATGCGAACTTCTGTGCCGTAAGAATTAAAATAAAATAAAATAAACCCAGCTCTGGCTTTGAGAAAAAACGGTGAGTAATGGCAGTCGAGGCAGGCGGGGCTCCAGAATCAGCCCTTCCTGGAATTAGCGGGAGCCACCTATAAGCCCGGCAGAAAAGCCGAAAAGCCCACAGAGACTCGAACCGCAGGCAGGCCTTGACCTGCTCTTGCCTCGCTCTTCTCCAGCATTTGTCCTCACTGGGCTCCCTGCGCCTCTTTTTTTTTTTTTAAGGACAGTTTAAATCCCCAGGCAGGAGCTGTGTCTGCCTTTTGTAAAAGTTGCTGAAGAGGCTTCTCCTCTTGCCTTCCCTTCCCTTCCCCTCCTCTTCCTCCTCCTTTCCTTTCCTTTCCTTTCCTTTCCTTTCCTTTCCTTTCCTCTCCTCTCCTCTCCTCTCCTCTCCTTTCCCTTCCCTTCCCTTCCATTCTTCTTCCACTCCTTTCCTTTCCTTTCCTTTCCTTTCCTCTCCTCTCCCCTCCTCTCCTCTCCTTTCCTTCCTTCCTTCTTCTTCCACTCCTTTCCTTCCTTCCTTCCTTCCTTCCTTCTTCTATCTTCCTTCCTTCCTTCTTCTATCTTCCTTCCTTCCTTCCTTCCTTCCTTCCTTTCCATACCTTCTTGCTCCTTTCCTTTCCTCTCCTCTCCTCTCCTTTCCCTTCCCTTCCCTTCCATTCTTCTTCCACTCCTTTCCTTTCCTTTCCTTTCCTTTCCTTTCCTTTCCTTTCCTTTCCTTCCTTCCCTTCCATTCTTCTACCTTCCACCCTTTCCTTCCTTCCTTCCTTCCTTCCTTCCTTCCTTCCTTCCTTCCTTCCTTCCTCCTCTCCTTTCCTCTCCTCCTCTCCTCTCCTCTCCTTCCTTCCATACCTTCTTCCTCCTTTCCTTCCTTCCTTCCTTTCCTCTCCTCCTTTCCTTCCTTCCCTTCCATTCTTCTATCTTCCACTCCTTTCCTTCCTTTCCTCCTCCTCTCCTCTCCTCTCCTCTCCTCCTCTCCTTCCTTCTTCCTCTCCTTTCCTTTCCTTCCTTCCTCTCCTCTCCTTTCCTTTCCTTCCTCCTTCCTCCTTTCCTTCCTCCTCCTTCCTTCCTCTCCTCTCCTTTCCTTTCCTTCCTTCCTTCCTTCCTTTCCTTTCCTTTCCTTTCCTTTCCTTTCATTTCCTCTCCTCTCCTCTCCTTTCCTTTCCCTTCCCTTCCCTTCCATTCCTTTCCTTTCCTTTCCTTTCCTCTCCTCTCCTCTCCTTTCCTTTCCCTTCCCTTCCATTCTTCTATCTTCCACTCCTTTCCTTTCCTTTCCTTTCCTCTCCTCTCCTCTCCTTTCCTTCTTCCCTCTATCTTCTTTTCCTTTCTATTCCTTCCCTTTCCTCTATCTCACTTCCCTTCCCTTCCTT
Organism: Ahaetulla prasina; assembly: GCF_028640845.1. NCBI lineage: Eukaryota > Metazoa > Chordata > Lepidosauria > Squamata > Colubridae > Ahaetulla > Ahaetulla prasina. Next base: position 2,337,762 of record NC_080556.1, on the reverse strand, counting down.
TCCTTCCTTCCTTCCCTCCTTTCCTTTCCTTTCCTTTCCTTTCCTTTCCTTTCCTTTCCTTTCCTTTCCTTTCCTCTCCTCTCCTCTCCTCTCCTCTCCTCTCCTCTCCTCTCCTTTCCTTCCTTTCCCTCTATCTTCTTTTCCTTTCTATTCCTTCCCTTTCCTCTATCTCACTTCCCTTCCCTTCCTTTCTTTCCTTCCTTCCTTCCCTCCTTTCCTTTCCTTTCCTTTCCTTTCCTTTCCTTTCCTTTCCTTTCCTTTCCTTTCCTTTCCTTTCCTTTCCTTTCCCTCCCTTCCCTTCTCTCCCTCCCTCCCTCCCTCCCTCCCCCTTCCCTTCCCTTCCTTCCTTCCCTTCCTTCCCCCAGGAGGATCCTTGTGTGTCTCTCTTCCACATACCCCCTCCCTCCTTGCCTCCCACCCCCCTACCCCCTTCATTCATCCCTCCCACCCCAATTATTCTATTTTCTATTATAATCCGGGGGGGGGGGGAAGAGTCTCTTCTCTTGGTCCCTTCCAGCTCTCTTCTGATCGATTGATATGGGGCAATCCGGAAATCCATTTGCATGCCCCTCTTTCATCTTATGCATAATATAATATTTTGAAAAGAGATTAAGGCCCTAGAAAGAGCGCAGACAAGAGCGTCAAAGATGATCAAAGGCCTGCAGAACCAAAACGTACGAAGAACGGTTGCAGGATTTGGGTTCGGCCAGTCTAGAGAAAAGAAGAATTAGGGGGGACATAATATCAGTCTTCCAGTATCTGAGGGGCTGCCCCAAAGAAGAGAGGGGGTCAAATTTATTCTCCAAAGCACCTGAAGGCAGGAGAAGAAGCAACGGATGGAAACCCATCAAGGAGAGAAGCAACCTGGAACTAAGGAGGAATTTCCTGACTGTGAGGACAATTAACCAGTGGAACAGCCTGCCACCAGAAGTTGTGAATGCTCCAACACTGGAAGTTTTTTGCGAAAGAGATCAAACAACCTATTTGTCTGAAACAGTGTAGTTTCCCCCCCCCACTTGCCTGAGTAGGGGGTTGGGCTAGAAGACCTCCAAGGCTCCCTCCAGCTCTATTCTGCACGATTGAAATGGTCTAGGCCGGGGTCTCCTGCTGGAGTCCTAGGGGGTTGGACTAGACGACCTCCAAAGTTCCCGTCCCAACTGTGTTATCCTGTCTCCTCTTTGCCCCCTTCCATCCACCCGGATTCTCTCGAGGGCTATTCTGGGACCCTTTTCTAGGGTGGGGAATGTGTTTACGAGCCCAATAAACAACGGGCGGGCTTAATCCCGCAGCAGAACCGAGATTAAGCCTGGGTTGCGAAGGTTTCTTGCAGGCGTGCGTGGCGGCTGTGTTTTTCGAACACGAGTAAATTGGTTTATTCCTGAGGTAACTATATAAATAGCGAAGGGGAAACGCTTCCTGTTCCAAAGCAAATAATGAACTGCCAGCCGGTTGGCATCTGGCCACCGAACGGCAAAAGGACAAGCATGCATCAGGGGGCAGCTATGTGCAGCCGGGCCTCCTCCATGCGCGCCGACAGGCTGGCTGAAATAACTTGGCTCTTTCCCTAGAGCTCCCTTCTCGAACGGGGGCCTTTCAGTCGGAATAGAGCCGGAAGGGACCCTTTGAGGTCTTCTAGTCCAACCCCCTGCTCAAGTGGAAGATGTAGACCATTTCAATCAATCAATCAATCAGAATAGAGCTGGAAGGGACCCTTTGAGGTCTTCTAGTCCAACCCCCTGCTCAAGTGGAAGATGTAGACCATTTCAATCAATCAATCAATCAGAATAGAGCTGGAAGGGACCCTTTGAGGTCTTCTAGTCCAACCCCCTGCTCAAGTGGAAGATGTAGACCATTTCAATCAATCAATCAATCAGAATAGAGCTGGAAGGGACCCTTTGAGGTCTTCTAGTCCAACCCCCTGCTCAAGTGGAAGATGTAGACCATTTCAATCAATCAATCAATCAGAATAGAGCTGGAAGGGACCCTTTGAGGTCTTCTAGTCCAACCCCCTGCTCAAGGAGGAGACCCTAGATCATATCAATCAATCAATCCATCAGAATAGAGCCGGAAGGGACCCTTTGAGGTCTTCTAGTCCAACCCCCTGCTCAAGCAGGTGATCATTTCAGACAGGCGGCTGTGCAGTCTTTTCTTAAAAACCTCCGGTGATGAAGCACCCACAACTTCCGGTGGCAAGCCGTTCCACTGGTTAATTGTCCTCACAGTCAGGAAATTCCTCCTTAGTTCCAGGTTGCTTCTCTCCTTGATGGGTTTCCATCCGTTGCTTCTTCTCCTGCCTTCAGGGGCTTTGGAGAATAATTTGACCCCCCCCCCGCCTCTTCTTTGGGGCAGCCCCTCAAATACTGGAATACTGTCTCCCCCTAGTCCTTCTTTTCTCTAGACTGGCGAAACCCTATTCCTGCAACCCTTCTTCGTATGTTTTAGCCTCCGGGCCTTTAATCATCTTAGTTACTCTTCTCTTCACAGTGGGTTGGACTAGAAGACCTCCAAGGTCCCTTCCGACTTTGTGATTCTGTTTCCATCAGCTCCCCCTCCCCTCCTCCTGCAAGGCACCAGGCGCTCCCCATTCCCCTTCCCCAAATTTTTCATTGAACTCCAATTCCCACCCACCCACCCCCGTCACATTTTTCATTAACCCCTGATTTTCCCCTCCCCAAATTCTTTTTCATAAACTCCAGTAGAGTCACTCAGGTTTTTCCCCCCTGAAAGCTAGTAACCCGGTTGGTTTTGGAATTAATGATTTTCTCGTGCTGACTAAGCTGGGCAGTCTTCACCCCTCATCTACAATCATTAACCGGGGCACGAAAAGATTTGGGCTGCGCCCGGCTTCGTAAACTCACATTTCCCCCCCCCGCTGTTTTCTTCCTTCCACATCCCATCGGCTTTTTATATCCAGGCTGTTCGCTCTGGATTTTCAACCACTGCTTTTCCCCCCCAATAAATGCAAAACAAAGCCCGTGATGTCTATCTGGCTCGTAGCACCAGGACCGATTCTTATTTTATTCATATTTTTATTATTTTTTAAAATTTTATTTATGTCTTTTAGCTCTTCTACGACTGTAACCCACCCAGGGTGAGATAATAGGCGGCTAATAATTTTTACGAAGGAATCAAGTCAAGGCTAGGTGGCTCAGGGGCTAAGACACTGAGCTTGTCGGTCAGAACGGGACTGGCCTGATTTTTAAATGCTAAATTTTTTAAAATTCTTAAATCTTAAATTTTAATTGTATTTTATTGGGTATTTTATATGGTCAATTGGACGGTTTTAATTTCGGCCTTTTTGGAATAAGTTTTTTAATTGTTATTTTAGTGTGTATATAAATTGTTTTAATGCAGGCTGTACACCGCCCTGAGTCCTTCGGGAGAAGGGCGGTATAAAAGTCTAATTAAATAAAAATAAAAAATAAAAATAAAGAACGGTCGGTGGTTCGGCGGTTCGAATCCCTAGTCCGTGTCTCCTCTGCATGAGCCAGGGGGTTGAACTAGATGATCTCCCAGGTCCCTTCCAACTCTTGTTAAATTCTACAGACCAAAATCACATTCGAGACAGGGTAGCCCCCGACGTACAGCCAGAATGGAGCCCCAAATGTCAGTTGTTAAGTGAGACATTTGTTAAGCAAGTCCCGCCCTGTTTTATGAATTTTCTCACCGTGTTTGCTAAGTGAATTCCTCGCCGTTGTGAAATTAGCAACGCCGTTGTTAAGTGAATCTTGACTTCGCTGGTCAGAAGGTCGCCAGAGGGGGAAAATCACGTAACCCCGGGATGCTGCAACGGTCATAATTGTGAAAAACGGTCGTAAGTTACTTTTTTCTGTGTCATAACGCTCCCTAAACAAAGGACTGTGAGTCAAGGATTGCCTATATAACCAAATTATTACCAGCAATATTATGGAATATGATTACCGACACTAACCAAATCTCCGCGTTTTCTCGTTTTTAAAGAATGCCAAAGGTTTTCCCTCTTCATTTCCTTGAAATCTTTTTCTCATAAACGTTTAGCAGAAAGGTTTGAGTCTATCTCGATGCTCCAAATTGTTTTGTGTTTTGTTTTGTTTTTATGTGCCATTTCAGCCTAGCCGACCCAATTTTGTTTTGTAAGCATTTTTCTTCTCTTAACACAACACACTTTTGTTTAGTCTTTCCAAGAACACAAAGATCCTTGGTCCGACTTTCCCCCCAAATACCAATTTTTAAACGTTATCCACGTTGCAAGATTGTGCATCGAGGACGATTAATCAAACTTCCCACGATGCAGGGCGGTCTGCATCCAGTGCAGGCAAAATATTTCTTTAAAGAAGGAAAATGCCTACATTCCTCTTTTTCCCCCATATTATTTTTTTTTCTCTTTTCTTTGCCTCTCCTCAACTCCGGCTTTGCAGAGACAATTTTCCGAGGATATTTCTGAATTGGACAATGGTTTTGTTTTTTTCTGCTTGCATTATTTGGTACTCCGCTGAAGTAATTAAAGAAAAAAAAAAAGGACAAGTAAAATTGAAGAAGTAAAACAAAAAATCGGCAAAATTGTGCTGGGAATGGTATCGTTTCCAGCGATGGTGAAAGTGTCGTATTGGTTTTTTTTAAAAATGGAATATGTAGAATAGAATGGAGAAGAGAAGAGAAGAGAAAAGAAGAGAAGAGAAAAGAAAAGAGAAGAGAAAATAGAAGAGAAAACAAAACAGAACAGAACAGAACAGAACAGAATAGAATAGAATAGAATAGAATAGAATAACAGAGTTGGAAGGGACCTTGGAGGTCTTCTAGTCCAACCCCCGGCTTAGGCAGAAAACCCTAGGCCATTTGTCTGAAAATGTATATACAATGCACATGCATTGTATTTTGGGGGTTCAGACATGTGCTTTGGGCACTCGGTCCGGAAAAGATTAGCCATCACTCGCCTAGACTCATGCTGGCCAATTCCTAGTTAAGTCAATTGCATGCTGGTCTATTGCAGGGGGTCTCCAACCTTGGCAACTCCTCTGGGAGTTGAAGTCCACAAGTCTTAAAGTTGCCAAGGTTGGAGACCTCTGGTCTATTGCATCTTAATCCATTGACATGTTAGTCAATTCCATGTTGGTCAATTGCATGTTAAGTCAATTTCATTTTTAACTCCGCCTGGAGTTTCTGGCGAGAAATAGGCGTGGCGGTTGGGGTTGAGGGCAGGGCCCCGATTAAAGGCCACGCTGCTGTAACCAGATTCCTGCCCGCCCCCCACTCCTCCCCCCCCGCCCCTGAGAAGGGAGCTGGGCTAGATGACCTCCAAAGTCACCTCCCTTCTACGATGCTACGCCTTTGTTCTAGAACTGTCTGTGCATTCAGTTACGGGAAAGAGAGCCGAGAACCGGTTACACACACAACACCACCTCGGTCCTCGTTGGTTTCACCGGGCGTCGCGTCCTCCCTGCTCCGTAAACCGTGGTTTGTAAACCACCGCGTAGCCGGCTTCCCCCAACGACGCGGGCTTTCCACCAAAGATGGGAACGCAGCCGTATATTTTCGACTTGTTCCGTCCCTTAACGCCCGCTGTCGTTGAAGCCTTTTTTTTTTGGGACACTGCGGGAGAAACTAGGAAAAAAAGACCAAAGCAAACACATTTTTTGCCGAAAACAAGCAAGCAAAACAAGCTTTGTGCACAGACGCAAGGCACCCTGCGGGCCTGGCTGTTGATGTCAGACAAATTGCAAACACAACACATTTTGCTAGCTCGGATCCCGCTCTCTCCCTCCCCCCCCCCACATCCCCTCCGTGGGTTGGGCCACGGGCCACGCTTGGATTTCTGCAGAGAAACGTCCCCCGCCAGCGGAAAAATTCAACCTTGGTGGGATTCTGCCATTTGTTCCTAACTTCCCCCCCTTTCCCCCCCCCCCAGTTCTGTTGTATCATTGCAACGGTCACTAAATGAACCGTCGTAAATTGAGGATTACCTACAATGGGGGTGTAGAGACATAATTTTGTATTTATTTATTTTGTGGGGGTCGTGCACTGTACGTTGGAGGTGGTGACCCTTCGAGAGCTGTAGGCCCCGAAATTTCATTTTAAAGTATGCCGATTAGCACAATGAAATTATTATTCTGTTCTATTCTATATTTTCTATTCTATTTTCTACTCTATTCTATATTTATATTTTATATTCTATTCTATTCTATTCCTATTCTATATTTTCTGTTCTATTCTATTCTATTCTATTCTATTCTATTCTATTCTATTCTATTCTATTCTATTCTATATTTTATTCTGTAATTCTATTCTATTCTATTCTATATTTTGTATTCTGTTCTATTCTATTCTAGTCTGTTCTATTCTGTTCTGTTCTATTCTGTTCTATATTTTTATATTCTATTCTGTTCTGTTCTTTTCTGTTCTGTTCTGTTCTATATTTTCTATTCTATTCTATTCTATTCTATTCTATTCTATTCTATTCTATTCTATTCTATTCTATCCCATTCTATCCCATTCCATTCCATTCCATTCCATTCCATTCCATTCCATTCCATTCTATATTTTATATTCTATTCTATTTTATATTTTTCTATTCTATTCTATCCTATTCTATTTGGTATTGTATATTCCTATTCTATTCTATTCTATTCTAGTCTAGTCTAGTCTAGTCTAGTCTAGTCTAGTCTATATTTTCTATTCTATTCTATATTTTATATTCGATTCGATTCGATTCTGTATACCTGTATATAGAGTGGTGAGACTCAAATAATTTAACAACCGGTTCTCTGCCCTAATGATTTCTTCCAACAACCAGTTCACCAAACTGCTCAGAGAGTTAACAACCGGTTCTCCCCGAAGTAGTGCGAACCGGCTGAATCCCACCACTGAATCCCACCACCTTTATACCATTCTTCAAAAGGCCCATTGCCGACCACGAAGGGCAGCGGGATTTGTGAGCACCCCGTCATTCGGTAGCAGCGCCCTGCGGCCTTTCCGCTGGTGTCCCCCCCGCTCCCCAAACTCAGACCAAAGCCCAGAGACCCCCGATTCGGGTTCCCATGGTGTCTTTCCAACACAATTTGGAACCCGGGGCCTGGGACGCCCGGGATGAGGGGAATCCATGGGAGAGGTGGTGGTCTGTGTGTGTGTGTGCCCCCCCCCCACTTTCCCTCCGCCCTGTCCCGTCTCCTCACCCTCGCTGTCGGATTAACCGGGATCTCTTCTCACAACTGCAGAGTTGAAAAAGGAAGCCGGAGCTTCCCAGACGGCACAACACGATCTATTTTGGGTCGGGCTGCGTAAAAGCTTCCCGGCTTGGAAAATGTGACACGCGCCCGCCGAGTCCCTTTTGTATCGGCTCATCCACCCCCTCTCCCTCCCCAGAAACTCTTAATTAGCGGCCCGTCCTGTAACGAAGAAGTCCATTAATAAAAGGAATAATTATGCAGAAGGATTAGGCGGTGTGGGTGGGGGGTGGAGAGAGGGAAACAGGTGTCGGGTAGAATGCCCCTCCGTCTCGCCGGACAGATGAAGCCGGACGGCCAGTTCCCTCCGTGACTGGCCCGAGGGATAATCCGACGGACGGACGGATGGGGGGGTCCTGTCCTTTGATGCCACACACACACAAACACACACACACACACACCCCCCACGTCTAAGCTGTGTCCTTCTTTCGCTGGCTTGACTTTGCGGGATGGCAATTGTTGGAGTGCACGGCGATTTTTGCCCCCCCGCCTTTTTTCTGCTAGTACAGTACGGCCGCACTATCTGTACAGGCGATCCTCGACGTACGACCGTTCGCTTAGTGACGGTCCGAAGTTACGACGGCACTGGAAAAAAGGGGCTTTTTTCCCCCTTCCCCCCCCCACACTTAACGACCGTTTTTGGCGTCCCCGTGTTTACATTCAGATGCTTTGACTTAACGACGGTCTCGGGGTCGGGGCGAAACTCACTTAAGGAACGTCTCCCTTAGCAATTGGAGGGAAGTCGGAGAGTCGGAAGGGACCTCGGAGGTCATCAAGTCTGACCCTGCGCACTGTTGTTTCCCAACCTCGTTAAACTTTCTGACGGGGGGGGCATGGGACTCCAAATCCCAGAATCCTCCAGCCGGTCATGTGATCAAAATTCAGCTGCTTGGCAAGTGATTCGTATTTATGACGGTCTCCCGGAGTCACGCGATTCCCTCCTTTGGCGAACTTCCAACCGGTGCGACTCACCGGCAGGGATTCGGTGCGACTCAACGGCAGGGATTCACCATAACGATGGTTGGCTAGAAAGTTCGTAAGAGTGGGCAACGTTCCCGGCGGGGTCTCGCTTAGCAATAAAAACGGGCTCCCTTGCGGTCGTAAGTCGAGGACCACCTGTAAATAAGGATGGGCAAACCTCTCTAAGTCACGTAACAAACGTCTCACTCGGCGACAAAAAAAAACAAAACCTGCTCCCTTTTGGTCATAAATCGAGGACCACCTTATGGATAAGGATGGGCAAACTTTCCATAAGTCAGCGTTTGACCGACGTCTAGCCTAGCAACTGAAATGTTTCAACTCCTTTGGGTTTCCCCCCCCCTAATTTGCAGGCCCCCCCCCCCGCATCAGCAGTCCTCATTCAACGGCTGGGTTTGCACCGCCAGACTTTGAACTTGGCTCGAGTTCAACGCGTTAAATTTTAAATTTAATTTCGAGAACGCCTCTTTCCCTTTTGCAACCTCGTACTCGTATTCGTACGAGCCAAGAGGATCCTGGCCTGCCTGGTTTTAAGGCAAGCTCGGGAAACGGGTGTGAATTCCGATCCCGGCGTGCCAATCAGTCCAAAAAAAAAACCTCCAGCGTCAGGGTATTTACCGCAGAAATCTGTAATTCTATCTACTTGGAATGTAGTCTTTCCAGCTTTCGGGCTGCATTTGGGGAAAAAAAAAGACCGCAAGGATGCTGTATACCTGGGCCTAGCCCCGCCCCCTCTTTCTGACTCCGCCCACCGAACCCCACCTAGCTTTCTCTCTCTCTGCCAGCTTGGGAAGGTGGGAGGGGGGGGGAGAAACCTGTTTGTGGGTTCAGTCATAAGGGTGGGGCCCTGGCTTCTGAGTTTAATTTGAATTTAATTCCAGATTTTTTTGGGGCGGGGAGGGTGGGGTGGAGAAGAGCTCTCAAACGTTCTCAAGAGCTTCATAAACAGCAGCCGGGCGGTCCTCCGTTTACGACCGATTCATTTAGTGACTGAAGTTACCACGGCACCGAAGAAAAAGGGGCTTCTCGCCGGTCCTCGCGCGTAACGACCATCTCAGTACCCCCAGGGTTACGTGAGCCAAAGAAAGGGGTGGTGTTGGAAAACATACTCCAGGGATTCCTTGACTTACGACGGTTCATTTAGTGACCGAAGTTACAACAGCACTGAAGAAACAGGGGATTCTCGCCGGTCTTCTCATGTAACGACCATCTCAGGATTCCCAGGGTTATGTGATCCAAAGAACTGGGGGGGAAGGTTTGGAAATCATCGTCCAGGGAGTCCTCGACTTACGACGGTTTGCTTAGCGACCCTTCGAGGTGAGCACGGGACTGAAAAATAGTGACTTCTGACCGATCCTCGTGCGTAACAACCGTCTCTCGGCATCCCCGGGGGTCACATGATCAAAATTCGAGAGCGTCTATTTAACGACGGTTGCAAGATCCCGTGGTCGCCAAAGACAACCTGGGGAATGCTGGGTGGGGAACCGGCGACGTGATGGCTGGAGGATTCTGGGATTTGGAGTCCCGTCCCCCCCCACTCCCTGTCGTGAAGTTTAACAAAGTCGGGAAACACTGGAGAAACGGAAATCCCCGCCGTGTGGGCGGGGTCAGACTGGATGACCTCTGGGGTCCCTTCCAGCTCTCCGATTCCCCTCCGACTGCTAAGGGAGACATTCCTTAAGTGAGTTTTGCCCCGACCCTTGAGACCGTCGTAAGGATGAGTCAGGAGTCAAAAGCATCCGAATTTAAATCACGTAGCTATGGGGACGCCGCGTGGGGGGTCGTAAGTGTGAAAAACTCAAGTCTCTTTTTTTTTTCTCAGCGCCGTCGTGATTTTGAACGGACACTAAACGAACCATCGTAAGGCGAGGACCCCCTGCCAATTAAATTCCCCTTGACGTTGAACGAGCCAGCGTTTCAACGGATGCCCCCCCCCCCGCCTTTTCAAAACCTATTTTGATTCATGCACAAAAATTGGGGCAAAATCTGCGTGTCCTTTGTTACAAAAACATTTTTCCACCCCCACACAAAAAAACAGGCCCTTTTGGATTAACCTGCCTTAAAAAAAAACAAACCCCACCCCGACCCGTTCCTCAAAAGACAAAAAAAGTGCAAAAGTTAATTTGCAAAAACCATCCATTTTCATTGAAATCCTGGCTTGCTCCCCGTCTGTTCCCCCGCCCCCCCCGTTCGCCCAATAGCATCGCGATCAAACTCTGCGATAAGTTGGATTTATTATTATTATTTTTTTTAAAATTAAAAGAGGGAGAAAACACGTCGCTTCTTCCAAGACATAACTTTTCTTTATTTTAAATCACCATCATCATCTTTCGAAAGACCACCGACCCGCTCATCTTAAATTCAAGGTCCGCCGTCCCTTTTTATTTATATTATTATTAATTTTTTTTTTTAAATCGTTTTGTTTTGTTCTGTTTTGCAGACGAAATTAAACTTTTGCAGCCCAAACTTTTCTCCTTTTCTTCCATCCTCCCACAACTCTGGCCTTGATCTCCCTGCCAAAGGAAGCAACACAACAGCTGGTTGTCAGCAAGGAGGCTTGGGTGGCGATGAGTCAAATGTTGACGGGGTTGGTGCTCGACGGGGATGTTTTGTGTGTGTGTCTGTGTGTAGAAACAAGCAATGGCCCCATGGCTAGGAGCATGGTGGGGCAGAGTCGAAGAGAAGCGTGTGGGATCCTGGAAAGGAAAGAAAAGGGACCATGGAGGTCTTCTAGTCCAACCCCCTCCTGCACGAGGCAGGGGGTCTTCAGGCCATCCCCGGTCCAATTGCTTGTCGAGAACTTTCCAGCGATTTCAATTGTTGTTGAAATTGTTCTCAAAAGAAATTGTTCTCAAAAGTCAGGAAATTTCCTCTTTATTTCTGGGTTGGGTCTGCCTCCGCCCCATCGTTTCTTTTCCTGCCCTGGGGTGCTTTTGGGAGAATACGTGGAGCCCTCCTTCTCTGGGGCAGCCCTTCAAGGATTGGAAGACGGGGAGGGAGGAGAAAGGGAAGGAAGGATATGGAAGAAGAAAAAAGGAAGGAAGGAAGGGTATGGAAGAAGAAAAGGAAGAGAGGAAGGAAGGGAGTGAGGAAGGAAAGAAAGAGAGAAGGAAGGACAGAAAGGAGGGGGGAAGATATGGAAGAAGAAAACGAAGAGAGGAAGGAGGATATGGAAGAGAGGAAGGAAGGAAGGGTATGGAAGAACAAAAGGAGAGGAAGGAAGGAAAAGAAGGAAGGAGATGAAGGGAGCGAGGAAGGAAGGAGAGAATACGAGGGAAGGAAAGACAGGAAGAAGGAAGGTCTGGAGGGAGGATATGGAAGAAGAAAAGGAAGAGAGGAAGGAAGGACGGGTATGGAAGAACAAAAGGAAGAGGAAGGAAGTAGATGAAAGAAGGGAGTGAGGAAGGAAAGAAAGAGAAGGAAGGAAGGACAGAAAAGAAGGGAGGGAGGGAGAATATGGGAGAAGAAAAGGAAGAGAGGAAGGAGGATATGGAGGAAGAAAAGGAAGGAAGCAAGGGTATGAAAAACAAAAGGAGAGGAAGGAAAGAAGGAGATGAAGAGAATGACGAAGGAAGGAGAAAACGAGGGAAGAAAAAATAAAGGAAGAAGGAAGGGGGGGAGGGAGGATATGGAAGAAGAAAAGGAAGAAAAGGAAAAAAGGAAAGAAGGGTATGGAAGAAGAAAGAGGAAGGAAGGAAGGAAGGGTATGGAAGAACAAAAGGAAGAGAGGAAGGAAGGGAGTAGATGAAGGTAGTGAGGAAGGGAAGAGAAATTGAGAGAAGGAAGGACAGAAAGAAGGAAGGGAGGGAGGATATGGAAGAAGAAAAGGAGAGGAAGGAAGGAAGGAGATGAAGGGAGTGAGGAAGGAAGGAGAGAAAACGAGGGAAGGAAAGAAAGGAAAAAGGGAGGGAGGGAGGATATGGAAGAAGAGAAGGAAGGAAGGAAGGAAGGATGGATGGGTGCTTGGTCAAAAGCCTGGTACCCCAGAGCTGATGCATGCATGTTACATTTTTATTTAAATCTGCACCCCTCCCAGTTGGGGTTGGCCAACCTCGCAGCCCCCCCAGTCCCCCCCACCTCCAGCCCTTTTCATCAACACCCCCCCCCCCCATGTCAGCGAGGGATGCTGGCAGCGGGAAAGGCAGAGGAATGCATCGGGACTGAAGGCAAACAACATGTGCCCCTGTTGTTGTTGTTTTAAATTTAATTTGATTTTTTTTTTAAAAAAAATGTTTTTTGGCTCACCTGGGTGCCTGGGGCTTGCATTTGCTTGCTGACATCCGTCTACCTGGAGAAGGTGCCCAGGCAGCTCTTGTGATGTAACACCCAGGTGAAGGTACATTGGAGCAAACTTCCCCACCCCACCCTTGCTGCCCCTCCCAGTTTTATAATATTTGGCTGCGGGGTGGGGGGCTGTCTGTCTGGGCTAGCCAACAAAAATGGCAATTGGCAATTGGTGTGTGTCTGTATAAAGAGGACTTCAACTCCCAGAATTCCCCAGCCGGCTGGCCGGCCATACTTGTTAATGTGGACGGACAGACGGACATCCATTTGAACCCAGCACTGTAGGCCTAGCTGCAGTGATAACCTCCTCCCGTTGATTCTCGCTTTATTGCGGAGGTAGGCTGCTCTTGCCCGAGGAGGTTCTCTTTCACTTGCCGGCTGTCTTGCCCCGAGATTTCTAGCTTGTTTCGAATTGCGGAGGTAGACTGCTCTCGCCCGAGGAGGTTCTCTTTCCCCGCTACTTGGACTCCACTTGGTTTCAGCTAAGCCACCGAGGCTGTGAACGGTGCCCAGCAAAATCGGGTCGAGGAAATCGGCGTTACCCAACGGTGGCCGCGCAAAGAGAGGAGGAGTTCAACTCCCAGAATTCCCCAGCCGCTTCCTGGCTGGAGAATCCTGGGAGTTGAGATCCATGTCTGCTGGCTGGGGAATTCTGGGAATTGAAGTCCTCCTATCTTGGAGTCATCGAAGCCCGACACCAGCCAGAGCGTAGAAGAACTCAAAAGAAGTGCAAATAATCCATAATTTATATAAAAGTTTGTTTACTGACTGTTCAAAGTTACAAAAGGCACCAAAAAGAGTGATTTATGATCATTTTTCGCAGCCAAGATTATGGGCTTGTCTTAGACCAGCCAGGATTAAGTGCTCAACTGGGACCAGCCAGGATTACAGGTTTATCTGGGACCAGCCAGGATTACAGGTTTATCTGGGACCAGCTAGGATTATGAACTCATCTCAGACAAACCAGGATTATGGGCTCATTTGGAACCAGCCAGGATTATGGGCTCATCTCAGACAAACCAGGATTATGGGCTCATTTGGGACCAGCCAGGATTATGGACTATTTCAGACAGCCAGGATTATGGGCTCATCTCGGACAAACCAGGATTATGGGCTCATCTAGATCCATCCCTCTGGTCCTCTTCTCGTCTTCAAAGGGCCTCCCAGCCTTCTCCCCCCACCCCCAACCCCCATCCTAGCGGGAGACCCTTCCTCCCCACGGAGTCGCGTCTTCTTCTGGAATGCGAAGGCCGAGAAGAGCTTTTCAAGTTCAGCCAAAAATCACAGTCGGTTGAGGTCAACCTCGGACGAAGAAATACTGCGGCCAAGGTCCCCTCCCTCTGGTCAGTCGCAGATGACTTTGAGGGAGCATCAAAGGGACCGGCCGGCGGGGAGGGGGGGCACTGAGGCCAGGGAGCCAAACCCCACCCACCCCCTCCTCAACTCAAAACAACCCAGACAGATGGCAGTCCGGCCTGGCCTGGCCTAGAAGCCCCCTTCTTCCCCCCCACCCCCAATCGCCTTCCCGGTTTCTACCATCCATAGACTCTTCTCCAAAGAAGGCAGGAGAAGAAGCCAAGGAAGGAAACTCATCAAGGAGAGAAGCAACCTGGAATTAAGCAGAGAACTTCCTAACAGTGAGGACAGTTAGCCAGTGGAACAGCTTGCTACCAGAAATCGTGGGCGCTCCACCACTGGAGGTTTTTAAGAAGAGACTGGACAGGCCCTTTGTCTGGAATGGAACAGGGTCTCCTGCTCCGGCGGGGGGTGGGGGGTTGGACTAGATGACCTCCAAGGTCCCTTCCAACCCTATCATTCTGAGATCGATCGATCGATCGATAGAGAAGATAAGATACATGCATGGATGGATAGATGGATGGATGGATGGATGGATGGATAGACAGAGAGACAGACAAACAAAAGACATAGATAGATGATGGATGGATGGATGGATGGATGGATAGACAGACAGACAGACAGACAGACAGACAGAGACAGAGACAGACAAGATACCTGGATGGATGGATGGATGGATGGATGGACAGACAGAGACAGAGAAGATGGATGGATGGATGGATAAATGGACGGACAGATGGACAGATGGACGGACAGACAGAGAAGATACATGGATAGATGATGGATGGATGGATGGATAAATGGACGGACAGACAGATAAGATAAGATACATGGATGGATGGATGGATGAATGGACGGACAGACAGACAGAGAAGATACATGGATAGATGATGGATGGATGGATGGATAAATGGACGGACAGACAGATAAGATAAGATACATGGATGGATGGATGGATGAACGGATGAACGGATGGACAGACAGACAGAGAAGATACATGGATAGATGATGGATCGATGGACGGATGGATAGATGGACAGACAGATGGACAGAGACAGAAAAGATGGATGGATGGATGGATGGATGGATAGATGGACAGACGGACAGACAGACAGATAAGATACATGGATGGAGGGATGGACGGATAGACAGACAGACAGACAGACAAGATACATGGATGGATGGATGGATGGATGGATGGATGGATGGACGGATGGACAGCTTGCCACCAGAAGTTGTGAGTGCTCCAACACTGGAGGTTTTTAGAATAGAATAGAATAGAATAGAATAGAATAGAATAGAGTAGAATTTTATTGGCCAAGTGTGATTGGACACACAAGGAATTTGTCTTGGTGCAGATGCTCTCAGTGTACATAAAAGAAAAGATACGTTCATCAAGGTACAACATTTACAATTGATAGGTGCTATCAATATCCAGCCAATTGATATTGTGAGATATTTTAAGAAGAGATTAGACAACCACTGGTTTGAAATGGCATAGGGTTTCTCCTGCTTGAGCAGAGGGTTGGATAGAAGACCTCCAGTGCCCCGCCAACTCTGTTACTCTATGAACCTGTGGGTGGCCTCCATGCCTCACCAAGAGAAAGCTCAGGGGTGACGTAATAGGAGCGTTCCAAGATTTGAGGGGCCAGGAAGAGATGCAGGCATCTGGACCAGGCTTTTCTGCAAATCGGTGTCGCTTGGAGGTGGCTGGAACTTCCAGAAGTTTCGGATTTGCAGATCGGTCCTGCGGAGTAGGCCGGGCTGAAAGAAAGGCTGGCAAGAGAAAGACCAGGCCAGGAGGTCTGTCTGGCTTTTGTTGCAGGTCGGTTTGAGAAGGTTTGGGGAAAAAAAATCCCATGGCAACCCTGGTTTTGTTATTTTGTGTTTGGCTGCCTCTGTTCTCTCCTTCCCTTCCCTCTCCTTCCTTCCTTCCTTCCTTCCTTCCTTCCTTCCTTCCTTCCTTCCTTCCTTCCTTCCTTCCTTCCTTCCTTCCTTCCTTCCTTTCCTTTCTGTCTTTCCTCCCTTTTCCTTTCTTTCTTTTCCTTCCTCCTCCATTCCATTTCATTCTTCTCTTCTTCCTTCCTTCCTTCCTTCCTTCCTTCCTTCCTTCCTTCCTTCCTTCCTTCCTTCCTTCCTTCCTTCCTTCCTTCCTTCCTTCCTTCCTCCATTGCATTGCATGGTATTCCATTCTTCTCTCTTTCTTTCTTTCCTCCCTTTTCCTTTCCTTTCTTTTCTTTTCCCTTCCTTCCTTCCTTCCTTCCTCCCTTCCTCCCTCCCTCCATTGCATTGCATTCTTCTCTTCTCTTCCTTCCTTCCTTCCTTCCTTCCTTCCTTCCTTCCTTCCTTCCTTCCTCCATTGCATTGCATGGTATTCCATTCTTCTCTCTTTCTTTCTTTCCTCCCTTTTCCTTTCCTTTCTTTTCTTTTCCCTTCCTTCCTTCCTTCCTTCCTTCCTCCCTCCATTGCATTGCATTCTTCTCTTCTCTTCCTTCCTTCCTTCCTTCCTTCCTTCCTCCATTGCATTGCATTGCATTCTTCTCTTCTCTTCCTTCCTTCCTTCCTTCCTTTTCCTTCCTTTTCCTTTCCTTCCTTCGTTCCCCCATTCCATTCCATTCCACTCTCCTTCCTCCCTCCCTCCCTCCCTCCCTCCATTCCATTCCAATCCATTCCATTTCATTCTTCTCTCCTTCCTTCCTTTCCTTCCTCCTTCCGTCCTTCCTTCCCTTTACCTTCCTTCCCTCCTTCCTTTTTTATTCCCCCTCTTTCCTTTCCCCCCCCTTCCTTTTATCCTTCCCTCTCTTTCCTTCCTTCCCTCTCCCTCTCTCCTGGCCTCTTCTCTTTGCTTCCTTCCTTTCCCTTCCTTTCCCTTCCCTTCTTTTTTTCCCTCTCCTCTCCTCACTTAACCTCCATCTCGCTTAGCAACGGGCACCTTAAGCTCAACTGCAGCCACGAGTCAAGAGTTTACCTGTGTAACACACCTCTGAAAACTCAGCTGGTTTTATTTTTCTTTTTGAAACGGCATAAGGGTCTCCTGCCTTGGCCTGTGTGTGTGTGCGGGGAGGGTTGGACTAGAAGACCTCCAAGGTCCCCTTCAGCCCTTCGCCCCCATTTTCCAACTTCACCTTTAGCAAAGGGGGAGGAAGAAATAATAATAATAATAATAATAATAATAATAATAATAATAATAATAATAATAATAATACACCTTCTTTAGGCAAGATTTGTTTTTTTAAAAAATAAAAAGCAATATTTGCTTAAAAAAAAAAAAAAGAAGCAGGAGAAAATTCAAGCTTGTTCTTCCTCCAGCCGTCCTCGCCACCTCCGACTTACCTGCTCCAGGTAACTCCCTCCTCGGCCTCCTCTTTCCCCCCCCCACACCCTGGGCCTCACCCTCTGTATTCTCAGGCCTCCGTTGCCTTGACTTGTTCAGGTGAATGCCGCAAAAAATGCTTCAGGTAACATTCCTGGCCCAGAAATATTTGGGTAATGTAGCTACAGATGGAGAACAGGGGAGCTTGTGTGTGTGTGTGTGTGTTTGTGTGTTGTGTGTGTGTGTGCGGGGGAAGAATTTCTCTCTGACTCATGCCGTGCATGTAGGTTAAGATGCTAAGGAATGCCGCAATGGGGCTGAGCTGACCCCGGGTGGAATGTCTGCCCCACGCAAGGCGGGGTGTGTGGGTGGGGTCTTCTGGAGAGCTTCGAAGACCCCCGAAGGGTGGCCTTGAAGACCGAAAAGCACCGAGTTCCAATCTTTCCCCTTCCCTCCCCCACTTGAAAAAAGTTGAAGTTCAACACCAGGCGTCAACACTTCTGTAAATTTGTTGTTGTGAAGGGGGCATAGGCTGACTCGGTAACCCGCTTAAGAGAGGGCTGTGAAGCGGTATATAAGTCTAAGGGCTTTTGCTACAGCGGCGAGAATGCAGGATTGCAGGCTCACTCCGCCGGCTGCGAGCCGTTCGATCCTGACCGTCTCAAGCTCGAACTCAGTCTTTCCGTCTTTCCTTCCGAGATCGGTACAACAGGGACCCGGATGGTTGTTGGCAAGGAGGGGGGCACGCGATACGCCGACTCTGTAACCCGCTTAAGAGAGGGCCGTGCCGAAGCCCCGTGAAGCGGTATATAAGTCTTGCTAATGGCTCTTTCCCCCTAGTGCTGCCCATCCGACCTGCAAGCCGGTGCCCGCTTTCCCAAGGTGTTTTTACCACTGGGTAGCCAAGGAGTCTGGCATCTCCTTAAGCCTGCCGGACGGATAACTTGCCCGGGGGTTGAAATGACAGGAAGCCCGGGCATTTAGAAACACAGGTCTCATTCACCCAGTCCAGTAACCGGAGAAGGAGCACTGAGGCCGGCCGGGGATTAGCAAAAGCCATTAGCTTCTCTTCCCCACTACCACCGCTCGCCCCCCTCGGCTCCCAGAAGGATGGAGGGGTGAGGTCTTCTGTCGGGGGTGGGGTGGGAGAAGTGGGGGAGAAGGAAAGGTTTGGGGGGGCCCACCCGGGAACGACACGAAACATCCTGAACTCTGGTGGCCAGTCAAGGGTCCACAAGGGCCCGAGAAGAAGGCCCCGAAGTCTGGCTTACTTCTGGTCACCATGAAGGGTGATGGGGATGTCCAGGTTTTGGAGGGTGCCCCCCTCACCAAAAAATGTAATTGGGTGGATAGGGAACTTGTCAGTGGCTTCTTTCCTTCCTTCCTTCCTTCCTTCCTTCCTTCCTTCCTTCCTTCCTTCCTTCCTTCCCTTTTCTTTCTTTCTCTCTCTTTCTCTCCTCCCGTCCTCCTCCCTCCCTTCCTTTTCTACCCTTCCCTTCTTTCTCTGTCTCCCTCCTTCCCTTCTTCTCTCCTTCCCTCCCTCTCTTCTTCTCTCCCTCCCTTCTTCTTCCTCCCTTCCTTTCTTCCTTCCTTTCTCTCTCTCTTTCTTTCTCTCTCCCCCCTCTCCTGCCCCTCCCGCCTTGCCTTTTCTACCCTTCCCTTCTTTCTCTGTCTCCCTCCCACTCTTCTTCCTTCCTTTCTTCTCTTCTTCTCTCCCTTCCTCCCTTCTCCTCCCTTTCTCCCTCCCTCCCTCCAAAAGGAAACCATCAACTATAAATTCATCCGAATCTCCTTGCTCAACCTCCTTTCTGGATAAAGACCCCTTTTAAAAACAGCTGTTTTCTTAGCTCCTCGCTTAAATATAGCATTTGTGACCCAAATACGAATCCTCAGGTATAAAGCATGAACTGTATGATTCTGTGAAATATATAAAGTGAATTAAAAAAGACAAAAACAAACAGCTGGGCCCACCGACAACCCACATCCAGGCAATGCCGTGTTTTCCCACATGAAAATTCTTTTCTGCTTCTCTCTCTCAAAGTGTTTCTAGCATGAGAAATGAGCAAATGACCTTGGACCAAACTCTTCTCCTCTTGCTGGGTTTTTAAAAAAAAAAAACAAGGCAAGGTGTTTATTCGCAGAAAAGTTCTTCAAACTTCTCTTGATTTATCTGGCCCGGGCAGCACCTGCAGTTTGTGGGGGAGGCTGAGCCAGGCGGGCATTTTTGGTCTGGGAACGCCAACCATCCAAAGGGGGCAGAGATTACAATGGTGAAGGTCACAGATTATCATCCAAAGATACAGATGGAGGAGAGAGAGAGAGAGAAAAAAAACCTCCATGAGAAACTTCGGAATGATTTCCCACCCTGAGTTCTCAGCCTCTGAGTAAAACATCCTGAATTTCATAAAAAAACTTGTGAGGAGCTCAATTCGACGTTCATTTCAAGAAGACTAAAGCCGGGGTCGAATTAAAAGCAATTTAATTGGACAGCCCTTTGTTCTGAAATGGGATGGGGTTTCCTGCCTGAGGAGGGGGTTGGACTAGAAGACCTCCGAGGTCCCTTTCCAGCTTTGTGGTTTTGTTAATTAAATCAAGGGGAGGACTTGCCTTTAGAAATTGTGAGCGCTCCATCATTGGAAGTCAACAAGAAGAGACCGAATAAAATGGACTCGGGTCTCCTGCTTGAGGAGGGGGTTGGACTAGAAGACCTCCGAGGTCCCACCCAGCTCTGTTCTGATTGATTGAGGGATTGAAATGGTCTATGTCCTCCTGTTGAGTAGGGGGTTGGACTAGGAGATCTCCAAGGTCCCTTCCAGCTTTATTCTGATTGATTGACTGACTGATTGATTGATTGATTGATTGGAATAGTAGAAGGTCTCCTGCTTGAGCAGGGGGTTGGACTAGAAGACCTCCAAGGTCTCTTCCAGCTCTATTCTGATTGATGGATTGTTTTTATTGATTGATTAAAATGGTCTAGGTCTCCTTCTTGAGCAGGGGGTTGGACTAGAAGACCTCCAAGGTCCCTTCCAACTCTTGTTATACTATAAACTTCCAATCCTCAGAATCTGTGAACTTCATCTCCCAGAATCCTCACTGGCTGGGGGAATTCTGGGCCTTGAAGTCCATCCATCTTCAAGGTTGAGAACCCTGTTGCATGCCTTCAACCATTGATGGTCTCTCACCTCTGGAACCACCATCGTTGACTTCCAATGCTGGAATCTCCCACCCCTCTTCCCATCATGGATCCAGACTCACTCCAAGACCTTCTGGGACATGGATAGGCTGGAGAATTGTCTGGCTGGGGAATTCTGGGCCTTGAAGTCCACCCATCTTCAGTTTCGGGAAACCCTACTGCAGGCGAATCCCATCTGAGTTAGCCCTACAGGCGTTTCTGAGCCGTGTCTTTTTGTTACTACCAGTTGGCCCCCCGTATGGATTGCTCGCTTCGCGCACGCCTTCCGCGCATGTGTCCCGGCTTTCCACGCATCCACTCTGCTCCCACTTGTGCCTTCTGCGCATGCGCCCGGCCTCAAAAACGTGAGTACAATAGGACGGCATAGAGCTGGGGTGATTTTCACTACTGGTTCACCCAAAGCGGTATGAACCGGTTCGTCCAAACCGGTACGAACCGGCTGAATAGGATATAATGGTAATTTTGGGGAAGCAGACGCGAGATCCAGCGTTGTCCAATTGGCAGATGGGCAGGGGGGGCCGTCGAATTGACAGATCTGACTCCGTTGCATTTCCCCCTGGACGACAGGTGAGCGGGGTCCCTTCGCACACCACCGTCCCATTCCTTCTCCGGGAAAGAGAAACGTGCTGGAGAAACCCGAAGCTGGCCGAGAACGAGACGGGATGCTTCTCGTAGCCCGTTTCATACCAAGGAATTCCTTTGCGGGAAAAAGCCATGAGAAATTCTCGCGGGCTTCTGCCAACTTGAGGTGGGGGTGGGAGGCAGGAGCCCAGCAGCCACGCAGACGGCCCTCTTGCATCCTTTTAGGGTACCAGGAACAACCAACAACAACAACAAGTTGTAGAAAAAGTCCTCGCATTACAACAGTTTGTTTAGGGACCGACCGTTTCGAAGGCGGTGACAAAACCGACTTAACGGGAAATTGAATTTGGCTCCGGAGATTTACTCTTCCGAACATCTGGACTCATGCTGGAGCCCATCTTCATTTTGTGAAAGTGATTTAGGACCGTGTTTCACACTTAACGACCGTCGCAGCGTTTCCCCCAAGGTCACGTGATCAAAATTCTGGGCCGACTCGTATTGATGACGGTTCACGTGTCCCCAGGGGATCCCCTTTGGTGACCTTGTGACACGCGAAGTCAAGGGGGAAAAGCCAGGTTCAGTGAACGACCTGCAGCGCTCCAGTCCGCCACTGTGGCGAGCGAGGTCGTATAGTGAGGCAGATGAACTTGCTTTAACGGCTGTCTTGCTTAGCGCCAAAGATCGTGGGCTCCACTACTAAGCTGTGACTCTTTGTTACCCAGCCTTTGGATTGCCAATGGCCACGGTCTGTAGTTGGATATTACAAGCCCCGTGTAGAATTTCCTTCCTTTTTCTCCCCTTAATCTCTCCCACCAACCTGAATTAAAGTTATATTGATACTCATCAGTTAATACTTGTATCTGATTAAACAGATTTGCAGTCAGCAATCTGGGCAGATTCTGCTAATGCTGTCCGGGACCCTGGGATAATTATTATTATTTCTTCCTTCTCTTCTTCTCCTTCTCCTTCTCCTTCTCTTTCTCCTTCTCCTTCTCCTCCTCCTCCTCCTCCTCCACCTTGTTGTCTTTATTATTATTATTATCTCTTTTATTCATTAAACAATGAAACTCAGAGATCACAATAACAAAAACAATACTAATATTAAATATTCAGTTGACTGAGTTCCATGTTGATAAAAAGAAGTTTATAACAATAATAATAAAAACCGAAGTGTACAATTTATTGATATCGCTGTACCAGGAGACACCAGAATCAAAGAAAAACAACTGGGGAAAAATTGTGAAATATCGCGACCTGGCTATTATTGTTGTTGTTGTTGTTGTTGTTACTATTATTATTTTGCTGCAGCAGAGAAGCTCCACTGAGCCAGCTGGGCCCTTCAGTGGAGTAATCCTTGCTTAATATCCAGAGGATGTTAAGATGTCTCGAAGGAGACCGACCCATCCTGTGCCAAGTAGGATTAAGGGGCTTAGCTCGGATACCGAGATCCTTGCGGAAATCCAATCCTTGAGAATTTCTGATATCTGATGAAAGCCCGACAAGGAATAATGGATGGAAAACGGTCGAGGAGAGATTCAACCCTAGAAAATAAGGAGAAATTTCCTGACACTGAGAACAACCCGCCGGCGGAACTCCTTGCCAACAGAAGTTGTGGGAGCTTCATCCCACAAGAAGCCATCTGTCAGAAATGGTATAAGGGGTGTGTGTGTGTGTGTGTGTGTCTCCTGTTTGGGAAGAGGGTTGGACTAGATGACCTACAAGGTCCCTTCTGACTCTTTTTATTCTGTTATCAGTTGGACCAGGTTCGAAACCCACCCACCAACTTCCTCAGCATTAATGTTGTAGATGGGAACAGAATTATCTGACGGGAGATTTGAAGTGAAGGATCAAAATGCAGTTTGGGAAGCAGATTTGCAGAGAGACGAGGTTGTAATTTACTAGGAAGGAAGCTTAGATTTCTCTCTTTGCCTCTGTGTGTGTGTGTAATTATTATTAAGTTGTAATAACCAACATAGCAACTGAGGCCAGAGAGATCGTAAAATGGGTATAAATATAGATATTCCTCAACTTACAACATATGTGTGTGTGTAATTTTTATTAAGTTGTAATAACCAAGTTAACAACCGAGGCCAGAGAGAACGTAAAATGGGTATAAATATATAGATATACATATATATATATATATACAACTTATAACTTACAACATACACACATATGTGTGCCTGTGTGTTAATGCATGTATGCGATTCACCCCACGAGATGGACTTTCCTGGATGAAGAAAGTTTGTGGGGGGGAACAGATGCAGAGGCTACAACACAGAGTCTATATAGAAAGCATACAGCTGCAAGGGACCTCTGAGGTCATCTAGTCCAGCCCCCTGCTCAAGCCAGGAGACCTTAAATATATATGTATGTATGTATGTATGTATGTGTATACATATACATATACATATACATATACATATACATATACATATACATATACATATACATATACATATACATATACATATATATATATATATATATATATATATATATATATATGTTTTCTGAGGTTTTCACGGGTGTTTGTATGTAGGTCTTTGGTTGTTCGGGTTTTCTCCCGTGTAAAATTGGAAATTAGTTTTATTAAGTTTTAGTTTTATTAAATTTTTATACCGCCCTTCTCCCGAAGGGAGCCAAAAGGTAAAAAACATGAAAAAATACAGTTAAGACAACAATTTAAAACCGAGCAAATTAGAAGAAATGGCCAATATTAAAAAATTTAAAATTTAAAATTTCAAACCCCAAAATGATAAAACCCCAATTAAAAAATTTAAAAAATATTAGGCCAGTCCCGCTTGAATAAATAAGTGTGTTTTCAGCTCACGGCGGAAGGTCCGAAGATCAGGCACTTGACGTAATCCAGGGGGAAGTTCGTTCCAGAGCGTAGGAGCGTAGGAGCTCCCACGAAGTCTCATTCGTCATCTTCAGGCTTCAGCTTCGTGCTCCAGAAGCACGAAGCTGAAGCCTGAAGATGACGAATGAGACTTCGTCAAACGCTGCCAAGACATTTCCAATTTTACGGAGAAAACCCGAACAACCAAAGACCTACATATATATATATATATATATATATATATATATATATATATATATATATATATATATATAAAAAATTATTCATTCGACAAAGTCTCATTCGTCATCTTCAGGCTGGTGTTTACAGTTTCGTGCTCCTAGAAGCACGAAGCTGTAAACACCGGCCTGAAGATGACGAATGAGACTTCGTCGAAACGTCGCCAAGACACTTCCAATTTTACGCGGGAGAAAACCTGAATAACCAAGGACCTACATACAAACACCCGCGAAAACCTCAGATATATATACACACACACACACATACACACACACACACACCATCCTGGTCAAACGCCAGTCTTTATTTATTTATTTATTTATTTATTTATTTACTTATTTATTTATTTATTGCAAATCTCCAGTGACTATTTGGCCCAGCACCCGCTTGTCTCTTGGCATGCTATTCCCCGAGTCCGATGACACCACATTTTTTTTTAAAATTTGAATTTATATCCCGCCCGTCTCTGAAGACTCAAGGCGGCTTACATTGTAAGCCAATGTAACACCTTGTTAAGGCAATGTTCCACCATGTGGAAGACATTGTTCCACCATGTTGGTACTACAACAAGGCCCATGTTGCGTGGCTTTGTAGGGATCCCGCTCGGCTAGTCCCCTCCCCCCTTACCCCCAACCCCGCTGCAGATAAGGAGCCGTACCCCGAAGCTGACCCTCCTTTTGGGCTCGAAAGCAACCAAGCGCCCCCCCCAAACCCCACTCCACCCTTCTCCTTATTTTTTTTGGGGGGGATACCCAACCCTCCTGCTCTTCCTTCCCGTCTGCTATCCGGACAGCAAATCCATCAATCAGGCAGCAATCAACAACCCCTCCTCCCCCACTGTCCCAGCCGGTCAGCGGTCACTTTTCCAGTATGCTGGAGCAGCTGGTGAAATTCGACAGCTCGTTCACCTACTTGCTGCCCCTGTGTAAAAGAAGACCCTCCCTGGATACCTGATCCAGCCCCCCCCTCCCCATCCCGCCAGAGGAGAGACACGCTGGAAAGGCAGCTAGGCCCGCTAGGTGTCTGCCAAGTGTCGGGCTCCGGTTTCCATGGCTGGGACTCTGCAGATGTGGGGGGACGAAAATAGCTCTCCCGGCCGCCCCTCCTGCGGCCTGTTGAAATTGGGGGGACGGACGCCCCATCCCCCAACCCCAATCCGGTCATCCGCAAGGGGCCTGGATTTGCCCAGCTTGCGGAGTTAAGACAGAGGGACGGAGCCCATGAAACGGGTTCGATTGGAAGGCGTCGCGTCGCCCAGGGTGGGAGTGGGGGGGTGGGTTCTAATTTATTTTATTATTAATGATTGTTTGCTTTTTTTTGGTTATTTAAGTGTTGTGCCTTCATGAATGTATTTTATTCTCCTTATGTACACTGAGAGCACATGCACCAAAGACAAATTCCTTGTGTGTCCAATCACACTTGGCCAATAAAAAATTCTATTCTATTCTATTCTATTCTATTCTATTCTATTCTATTTACACTGAGAATATATGCACCAAGACAAATTCCTTGTGTGTGCAATCACACTTGGCCAATAAAAAATTCCTATTCTATTCTATTCTATTCTATTCTGTTCTGTTCTGTTCTGTTCTGTTCTGTTCTGTTCTGTTTTGTTCTATTCTATTCTGTTCTATTCTATTCTATTTACACTGAGAATATATGCACCAAGACAAATTCCTTGTGTGTCCAATCACACTTGGCCAATAAAAAATTCCTATTCTATTCTATTCTATTCTATTCTATTCTATTCTATTCTATTCTATTCTATTCTATTCTATTCTATTCTATTCTGTTCTATTTACACTGAGAATATATGCACCAAGACAAATTCCTTGTGTGTCCAATCACACTTGGCCAATAAAATTCTATTCTATTCTATTCTATTCTATTCTATTCTATTCTATTCTATTCTATTCTATTCTATTCTATTCTATTCCATACATTCCACATTTTCTATTGTATTGTATTGTATTGTATTGTATTGTATTGTATTCTATTGTATTGTATTGTATTCTATTCTATTCTATTCTATTCTGTTCTATATATTTTTCTTTCTATGTTTTTTTTAATTTGCATTTATATCCCGCCCTTCTCCGAAGACTCAGGGCGGCTTACACTGTGTCAAGCAATAGTCTTCATCCATTTGTATATTATATACAAAGTCAACTTATTGCCCCCAACAATCTGGGTCCTCATTTTACCTACCTTATAAAGGATGGAAGGCTGAGTCAACCTTGGGCCTGGTGGGACTTGAACCTGCAGTAATTGCAAGCAGCTGTGTTAATAACAGACTGCTTAGTCTGTTGAGTCACCAGAGGCCCCTGGTTGTGCTTTCGTTATGGGGGAAGCCGCCCAGAAGTTGCAGTGAGGGAGTAAATGATCCCAAATGAATAAATAAAATCAAATAAATGGCAGAAGAAATGGAAGGAACTTTGGAGGACTTCTAGTCTGATACCACCATCACAACCCCGGTCAAGTGGGAGACCTGCCTAGACCATTTTAACTGATCAGTTGATCATAATAGAGCTGGATGAGACCCTGGAAGACTTGTAGTCCAACCCCCTACAGGAGGAGGAGGAGGAGGAAGAGGAAAAGGAAGAAGAAAGGGAAGAAGAAGGAAGATGAGGATGAGAAAAAGAAAGGGAAGAGGAAGAGGAGGAAGAGGAAGAGGAAGGAAAGGGAAGAAGGAGGAGGAGGAAGAAGAAGAAGAAGAAAGGGAAGGAGAAGAGGAAGAAGAAGCGGAGGAGGAGGAGGAAGAAGAGAGGGAAGGAGGAGGAGAAGAGGGGAGGAAGAAGAGGAGGACGAGGAAGAAGGAGAAGAAGAAGAGAAGAGGGAGGAAGAGGAAGAAGAAAAGAAAGAAGGAGGAGGAGAAGAGGAGGAAGAGAGGGAGAAGAAAGGGAAGAAGAAGGAGGATGAGAAAGAAGAAAGGGAAGAGGAGGAGGAGGTGGAGGAAGAAGAAGAGAGCAAAGGAGAAGAAGAGGGAGGAAGAAGAAGAGGGAGGAAGAGGAAGAAGGAAAAGAAGGAGGAGAAGGAGAAAGAGAAGGAGGAGGAAGAAAGGGAAGAAGAAGGAGGAGGAGAAGGAGAATTATTATTTAGCAAGACGCATGCAAAGAAATCATCGCTTGGGGTGGAGAATGAATTCTTGCACAAAGAAAGGCGAAGGTTAAAAAAAAATGCCTTCTTTTCCAACTCATGCAAAAAAAGAAAAATTGGGTGTGATTTTTAACAACCCAACACAGGATGGAGAAGAACCGCCTCTCCCCCCCCCCCCCCAAAAAAATCAAACTCTAACCCTCAAGAGAGCGAGTCAAGCAGACAGAGCCAGATGGATGAGCTGAAGGTTGCCTTGGAGCATCTTCCAAAGGGATCTTCCCCAAACTCCACCCGGCAACAGTGCGGTGGGGTGGGGGGAGATCCTTTATTCGTGCCCCTCTTCGCCCTGATTCCCCAAAGATTTAGGGGGCGGAGACCCCCCCCCGGAGTGCCAATTCGCCCCCCCCCCTTGCCCTACGAACTTTTTTGCAATTTTTTTTTTTGGAAACCAAACTTTCAGTCTTGAGGCCAAAGTTTTTTCTGCTTATCGGAGGAAGGCAGGGCCGGTTTGCAGGGCTGGTGCCTGCTGGATGGAGACGCTTTAATCAGACCGGATGCCCGAACCGGGCTGGGAAGAGCTGGGAAGGCCGAGGTGGGAGGTGGTGCCCGTCGGGGGCCAGACAAAGCTGGCAGGAGAGATTCCACTCGGACCCCATAGGGTGTGGTGGGCAAGGAAACACAAATATATCACTGCGGGCGTCGTGAGAAGAAGGCGTTGTGGGAGGCATTCCCACGGACGTCACCCCACTCGGCACCTTTGACCGAAAGTTCAAGAAACGTGGGAAAGAGGCTTTCCCCAAAAATTCAGCGTTGGCGAAAATACATGCGTGGTTGGAAAAGAGGATTAAGCAGCGTATAGACTTAAAAGCAGAAACACCTTTTTTTTGTTAGGTATGATAAAGGGACTATATATATTGAATGCTATATGCATCGACAGCGGAGAGAATTCGATAGATAGATAGATAAGAAAAGATAGATAGGGATAGAGTTAGATAGATAGGTAGGTAGGATACATGATGGATGGATGGATGGAGAGAGAGAGAGAGAGAGAGAGATAGGAAGGATACATAATGGATGGATAGATAGAGATAGAGAGATAGGAAGGATAGATAGTGGATGGATAGAAAGAGAGAGAGAGAGATAAGATGAGAGAGAGAGAGAGATAGATAGATAGATAGATAGATAGATAGGATACATGATGGATGGATGGATGGAGAGAGAGAGAGAGATATAGGAAGGATACATAATGGATGGATAGATAGAGATAGAGATAGATAAGATGAGAGAGAGAGAGAGAGAGAGAGAGAGATAAGATGAAAGACAGATAGAGATAGATAGATAGATAGATAGGTAGGTAGATAGATAGGATACATGATGGATGGATGGATGGAGATAGAGAGAGAGAGAGAGATAGGAAGGATACATAATGAATGAATGGATAGATAGAGATAGATAAGATGAGAGAGAGAGAGAGAGAGATAAGATGAAAGACAGATAGAGATAGATAGATAGATAGATAGATAGATAGATAGATAGATAGATAGGATACATAATGGATGGATGAAAGATAGAGAGATAAGATGAAAGATAGATAGGATACATGATGGATGAATGGATGATAGATAGGTAGGATACATGATGGATGGATGGGGAGAGAGAGAGAGAGAGAGAGATAGGAAGGATACATAATGGATGGATAGATAGAGATAGAGATAGAGATAGATAAGATGAGAGAGAGAGAGAGATAAGATGAAAGACAGAGAGAGATAGATAGATAGATAGATAGATAGATAGATAGATAGATAGATAGATAGATAGGATACATGATGGATGGATGGAGAGAGAGAGAGAGAGATAGGAAGGATACATAATGGGTGGATAGATAGAGATAGAGATAGATAAGATGAGAGAGAGAGAGATAAGATGAAAGACAGAGATAGATAGATAGATAGATAGATAAATAGATAGATAGATAGATAGATAGGATACATGATGGATGGATGGAGATAAGAGAGAGAGAGAGAGAGAGATAAGATGAAAGACAGATAGAGATAGATAGATAGATAGATAGATAGATAGATAGATAGATAGATAGATAGATAGATAGATAGATAGGATACATAATGGATGGATGGATGGATGAAAGATAGAGAGATAAGATGAAAGATAGATAGAGAGATAGATAGGATACATGATGGATGGATGGATGGATGAATGGATGATAGATAGATAGATAGATAGATAGATAGATAGATAGATAGATAGATAGATAGGATTGCTCTATTCTGATTGATTGATTGATTGAAATGGTATAGGGTCTCCTGCTTGAGCAGGGGGTTGGACTAGAAGACCTCCAAGGTCCCTTCCAACTCTGTTATCCCCCACCTCTCCCCCTTTCACCTAAGTGACTCTGCTCAGGGGACAATAAAAAATATGGCATGAATTAAAAACAGGTAACGGGTAACAGTAACAGAGTAGGAAGGGACCTTGGAGGTCATCTAGTCCGACCCCCCCTGTTCATGCAGGAGGTCTATACCTTCCTTCCTTCCTTCCTTCCTTCCTTCCTTCCTTCCATTTAAGGAAGAGGGAAATCCCAAAAGCACCTGATATCCAGGCGAGTCCTCGACTTACGACCACGACCTGAGCTTAATGTGCTCCTCGCCAGCGAAGGACCAGCGGGCACAGCCTGGCACAGCAGGGGGGGTGGGGTGGGGTGGGGGCGCTTAGCTGGGTGGGGTTTCCCAAGGCCAGACCCGGAAGGTCTCTCGCCTTTCACTTCCCAGGGTGGAGACTCAAGGACTCGAGGCTATCAGCTCCGATGATAAAACAGGCTTCCTGGGCGGGGAGGCTGGCCTGCTTTTTTAAAAGTGATGATGACGATGATGATGAGGATTTTAATCATCTGTGGAAAAGAGATTTGGGTCAGAGTAGGAGCAGGTTGCTTGGCTCGGCTTCCCCCCCTGTTTTTCTGGTCCTTCTCTCCGTTGCCCCCTTGGCTGGCTAGGAAGATGGGTCGGAAAAGGGGCGAGGGGTCTGCGCAGGCCAGCTCGAGTCTGTCTGTGTGTTTCCTTTGGGGGAAGTAGTGGGCATTTTCTCTTTCTTTCTCTATCCCACCTCTCCTGCCCCTCCCTCCCTGCCTTTTCTATCTTTCCCTTCTTTCTCTAGCTCCCTCCCTCCCTCCCTCTCTTCTTCTTTCCTTCCTTCTTTCTTTCCTCCCTCCCTCTCTTCTTTCTTCTTTCCTTCTTTCCTTCCTTCCTTCTTTCCTTCCCTTCTCATTCCTTCTCTTCTCCTTCTTTCCTTCCTTCCCTCCCTTCCTTCTCTTCTTCCCTCCCTTCCTCTCTTCTTCTTTCCTTCCTTCTTTCTTTCTTTCCTCCCTTCCTCTTTTCTTCCTTCCTTCCTTCTTTCTCTTCCCTTCTCATTCCTTCTCTTCTTTCCTTCCTTCCCTCCCTTCCTTCTCTTCTTCTCTCCCTCCTTCCTCCCTCCCTCCCTCCCTTCCTTCCTTCCCTGCCTCCCTCCCTCTCTTCTTCCCTCCTTCCCTTCTCCTTCCTTCCTTCCTTCCTTCCTTCCTTCCTTCCTTCCTTCCTTCCTTCCTTCCTTCCTTCCTTCCCTTCCTTCCTGTGGTGGCTTTCAATTTTTTTTACTACCAGTTCTGTGGGTGTGGCATGGTGGGCGTGGCAGGGGAAGGATACTGTAAAATCTCCATTCCCACCCCACTCACTCCAAGAGAAAGATATTGCAAAATCCCCATTTCCTCCCAAATAGCTGGAACTTGGGAGGCAGAGAATAGATGTGGGAAGAGCCCAGTCAGAATTTTTACTACCGGTTCTCCGAACTACTCAAAATTTCTGCTACCGGTTCTCCAGAACTGGTCAGAACCTGCTGAAACTCACCTCTGCTTCCTTCCTTCCTTCCTTCCTTCCTTCCTTCCTCCCTCCCTCCCTCCCTCCCTCCCTCAAACTCCATTAATCATTAAATCAATGAAACAATTAACCAGTGGAACAGCTTGCCACCAGAAATTGTGGGTGCTTTATCACTGTCAAAGAGATTTGACGGAACGATACCATTTCCTGTCTGAGCAGGGGGTTGGACTAGAGGACCTCCGAGGTCCCCTCCAGCTCGGTTATTCTATTCTATTTCTATATAATTATATATAAAAGGGGGACGCGGTGACTCAGTGGCTAAGACACTTGTCGATCGAAAAGTTGGCAGTTCGGCGGTTCGAATCCCTAGTGCTGCCGCGTAACGGGGGTGAGCTCCCGTGACTTGTCCCAGCTTCTGCCAAACCTAGCAGTTCGAAAGCACTTAAAAAAATGCAAGTAGAAAAAATAGGGACCACCTTTGGTGGGAAGGGAACAGCGTTCCGTGCGCCTTTGGCGTTGAGTCCTGCCGGCCACGTGACCAGGGAGACTCGTCTTCGGACAGCGCTGGCTCTTCGGCTTTGAAACGGAGACGAGCACCGCCCCCTAGAGTCGGGAACAGACTAGCACGTAGGTGCGAAGGGGAACCTTTTACCTTTACCTTAAAGAGAATATATTTCCAAGGAGAGATTGGACAGAACGACACCATCTCCTGCTTGAGCAGTGGGTTGGACTAGAAGACCTCCAGGATCCCTTCCAATTCTGGTTATTCTGTTCTTTCCACCCCCACCGCCCCGCCCCGCACCCCAGTAGGGGGGAAAAGCCCCTCACCTGGCTTTGCATCCGTGCATACTCAAGGACCCCCTCCTCCTCTCCCCCTTGCCAACCCAAGTCCCGGCAATGCCAGTGACTCAGATGGGAAGGGAGGGGCCCGGAAGAAGGGAAGGGAAGCGGGGAGACAAGTAGTTTGCAACCGGGGCAACGGGCCGCAAACAAACCCCTGTGTGTGTGTGTGTGTGTGTGTGTATGTGTGTGTGTGTGTTTGTGTGTGAGACCTCTGCTCTGCCTAGGGGAGCAGGACCACACCTGTTCCGGCCTGTGATTGACAGGGGAAGGGACGGGTTGGGCCCTTTGGCAAAAGGGCCGGATGGCAGGCGAAGGTTCAGCGAGGAACGAATCCCATCACTCACTCATCACACCTTTAAATCCAGCTCTTTCCTGAAAACGCCCCCTCCCCTCCTTCAGAGAGTCCTCGACTTACGACGGTTCGTTTAGTGACCGCTCGAGGCGACGGTGACGTTTTTTTCACACAACCGTGGCAGCCTCCTCCCAGGGTGCTTGTGTGTGTCACACGATCCAAATTCCAGACCGTTGGTGACCGACTCGGATTTACGACGGTCGCAGCGCGATCCCCTTTCTTTTGGCGAGCCGTGTGACTCATGTAATGCCAGGGGTTCCTTTCGCAGCCGGGAGGGGTGTTTGGGGGGGGGGCAAGAAACATCGTAGAACGGGGCGAAACTCAGCTCAACAAATGTCTCCATGATGGACGGAAATTTCAGGCTCGGTTGTGGCCGTAGGTTGAGGACTTACCTGTACTGCATTCTAACCTCTGCGCCCACCTCTTGCCTTGAGGCGGTCTTTGCTTTCTTCTGCCAGCCTATTTGTAAAACTTTATTATTTTGTCACTTTCTCCCGTTCTTTCTCTCTTCTGCTCTGCTACCCAGTTTTTTCCTTTTTCTTATAGCAACAGTCTGTTGTTGCTGATGGTTTGCAATAATGATAATTCCCATTTTCTGGAGCTCCCCAAAAGGAAGTGGGTCCTCCTTTCAGAGCACCTAAATGCCTTCTCTAGGGTTGCCCCCCCCAGTCTCTCTTATCTCTCTCTCTCTCCATCCACCCACCCATCCACCCACCCATCCATCCATCCATCCATCCACCTATCTCTCTATCATCTATCTCTCTGTCATCCATCCATCCATTATCTATCTATCTATCTATCTATCTATCTATCTATCTATCTATCTATCTATCATCTGTCCACCCACCCACCCACCCACCTATCTCTCTATCTGTCTCTCTATCCATCCATCCATCCACTCACCCACCCACCTATCTCCCTATCTCAGTATCATCTATCTCTATGTCATCCATCCATCCATTATCTATCTACCTATCTCTCTCTCTCTCTCTCTCTCTATCCACCTATCTCTCTATCTCTCTATCATCTATCTCTCTGTCATCCATCCATTATCTATCTATCTATCTATCTATCTATCTATCTATCTATCTATCTATCTATCTATCTATCATCTATCCACCCACCCACCCATCTACCTATCTCTCTATCTGTCTCTCTATCCATCCATCCATCCACTCACCCACCCACCTATCTCCCTATCTCAGTATCATCTATCTCTATGTCATCCATCCATCCATTATCTATCTACCTATCTCTCTCTCTCTCTCTCTCTCTCTCCACCTATCTCTCTATCTCTCTATCATCTATCTCTCTGTCATCCATCCATTATCTATCTATCTATCTATCTATCTATCTATCTATCTATCTATCTATCTATCTATCATCTATCCACCCACCCACCCATCTACCTATCTCTCTATCTGTCTCTCTATCCATCCATCCATCCATCCATCCATCCATCCATCCATCCATCCATCCATCCATCCATTATCCATCTATCATACTGCTTCGGTTTATGTCTTTT
Organism: Ahaetulla prasina; assembly: GCF_028640845.1. NCBI lineage: Eukaryota > Metazoa > Chordata > Lepidosauria > Squamata > Colubridae > Ahaetulla > Ahaetulla prasina. Next base: position 2,304,102 of record NC_080556.1, on the reverse strand, counting down.
TGTCCTATATATGTATAATAATCATTCTCATTTTCTGGAGCCCTCCTTCAAATCTGAGCAAAAAGAGAAGTATTTACTTGCTCTGAAAGTGTGACCCGCCCTTTTTTGGGGGGGGAGCTCCAAAAAATGAGAATTATGATTGTAAACAACACACACACACACATAATCCTGCATCAGGAACTGGGCCACTTGGTGGATCAGAAGAAGCAGAAGCAGAAGAGGGCAACCTCTGCACAGCTGGACGGGAGAGATCTGTATCTCGCAGGCCCGAGGAGGAGAAGAAAAAAAATGACTGATTTATAGCTTTGCATCTTTTGATCTCGCGTCTCATGTCTGGTAACAAAGCGAGGAGGCTTGTTAAACTTTTGAGCACGGGGCAGTTTCCGCATTCTCCTGGTTTGAAGCGCCTCCCGTTTTCAAACTCTGCTTTGAGGGAGGTCAACCATTCTGGCCCCTTCTCCCTTCTCCCCAGAAAGGTCACCCCCCTCTCTCTCTCTCTCTCTCAACAAAACAACAGAATTAAAAAGGATTGGAAGGGACCTCAGAGGTCTTCTAGTCCAACCCCCTGCTCAAGCAGGAGACCCTAGACCAGTGATGGCTATCGCGTGCCAGGAGGGGGTGGGGGGGGAGGTGGGGTGTCGTGTGCGCGTGTGCCCACACCTATAATTCTATGTGCCCCGCTCTTGTGCATGCGTGCGTGAACCCTCCCCACCTCGCTCCCCCTCCTCCTGGCACGCAATGGCCCGGTAGGCCCGTTTTTCTCTCTCACCTGGCTCCAGAGCCTCTCTAGGAGTCTGGGGAGGGCAAAAACGGCCCTCCGGAGGCCAGAAACGGACTGTTTGCCAACTTCCGGTGGGACCCCCTGTTCAAACAGGAGACCCTAGGCCATTTCAGTCAATCAATCAATCAATCAATCAATCAGCAGAGAGCTGGAAGGGACCTTGGGGGACTTCTAGTCGAACCCCCGGCCCTGGCAGGAGACCCTAATCCATTCCAGACAAACGGCTGTCCAGTCTTCTTAAAAACCTTAAAAATCACACACAATTTCTGAAGGCAACGTCTGTTCCACTGGTTAATTGTTCTCATCCTTAGGAAATTTCTCCTTGCTTTCAGGAAGGAAGGAAGGAAGGAAGGAAGGAAGGAAGGAAAGAAGGAAGGAAAGAGAATAAGAGAATAACAGAGTTGGAATAGACCTCGGAGGTCTTCTAGCCCAACCCCCTGCTCCAGCAGGAGATCCTATGCCATTTCAGACAATCTCTTCTTAAAAGCCTCCACTGATGGAGCATCTCACAATTTCTGGTGGCAAGCTGTTCCACTGGTTAATTGTCCTCACTGTCAGAAAATCCCTTCTTGGTTCTAGATTGCTTCACTCCTCGATCAGTTTCCATCCGTTGCTTCCAATCTTGCCATCCGGTGAATAGGTGGATTTTCCCTCTTCCTTGCGCAGCCCCTGGTACAGGATATCACGGTATGGGGTGGTCTACTTCTTGAGGACTAGAAGGCCTCCAAGGTTCCTTCCAGCTCTTGTCATTCCGACCTTCGGGGACCAGTATAAAAACCGTGCAAAAGAATTCAGGATTATTAGTAACCGGGGAGCGGGGTGGGGGCTGAAGTTTTGGGAGAAGAAGATGGGGGCTACCTCTTGAAAAAGGCTTCTTCTCCAGGAAACTTCTCTCATTAGTCAAAGTCATATGGTTGGGTCAACTGGCAGGTTCTCCAGAAGATTACATATCTTGAAGAGTTGCCGAGTTTGAGAAACGTTCATCTACTTGTATCTTCTTAGCTAGCAGAAGACTCCAGAGTTGGAGAGGACCATTCAATGGCAGGGACACAACCTCAGCCAGCTCTTGGTAGCCCACCAACCTTGATATGGACCAGAAGATGATTAACTAACTTTGGCCAACGGTTGAGGCTCCTCTTAAAAATCCCACTGGGGAGTGAGGGGTGGGGTCCTAGAGGTGGCAATTTCTACATTCCATCTTCTCTCTCCCCGGAAAGCCCACACAATATATGTAATCCCGGGAATGAATCCATCAAGCCGTCATGTTGGGCCTCACACCAGGTCCATAAATCATCAAGAAGACGGGCCAGAAGCAGAGCGAAGAGTCGGGCTAATTTATTTGACCCTTGAGATCTTTGTTGCGATGGACCCCCTTTCCCAGAGCGGGTATCTAGTCCCCCCTTCCTTCCATTGCCATGGAGATGGAGGGAAGAACCCGGCATTTACAGATGGAAGTTGGTGGTTCCTCACTCCCCTGGCTTCTTGAAGGTGGGGTGTCTGGAGCCAGGTGGCCACTTGAGGTTCTCCACGTAAGAAGTTTGGATGGGTGAGTTCTCCAAACTTCCTCAGGGGCGTGGAAGAAACGTCTTGAGATCTTCCTTTGGACTTGAATGAGAGTGAGGGCAGCCAAAGAGCCCACAGACCTGTGGAGGACATCTGCACCCACTTCCATGGGCCTCTTGTCACTGACCAAAGAGGGAGACGTGACGTCTGGATGGAGTACTCTGGACCCGAGGAATCCATAATAGTCACGAACAATGACAGTCTTTCTTTTGATAGAACCCAAAAATTGCATTTATTTCTTAGATACATCGTGCAGTTGGCTCCTCTTCAACTTTTAACCCACAAAGAATCTTTTCCTCCTCCTTGAACTTGCTTTGATGTGCAGCTCCCACAATCCGATCTTTCTTTCTTTTTCCTGTCCCAATGAAGAACTTTTGATTTCAGCGGAAAATAATCTTCTCGTGGCTCCGGCTTGTCAAGATCCTCCTGGAAATTGGGCAGCCGTCCTCTAATCTCACAATTTGGCGTTAGCGGCACATCGGATCAGGCTTTCTCAACCTCGGGGAAACTTTTTAAGGCCCGTGGACTTCAACTCCCAGAATTCCTCCGTCAGCGTGTTTTTGGAGACCGGTTGGGGAATTTTGGGAGTTGAAGTCCACCAGTTTTTAAGTCTTCAAAGTTGGGCATCCCTGCTGGTTGGAACAGAAGAGGAAAGTCCTCCAGTGGTGAGATTCAGCCGGTTCGTGCGAACTGGTAGCAGAGACTGTGGGATACTTCCCGCACTCGCCTGGATGTAATGCATAACTACTGCGCATGTGCAGAAGGCTGTGATCACACCCACGCACACTCACATTTGCGAACCGGTAGGGAAAGTAGGGGAATCCCACCTCTGAAGTCCTCAACTTACAAACAATTCACTTAGTGACTGTTTGAAGTGACAACGGCACTGAAAAAAAAGTGACTTACGGCCGTTTTCCACATTCACGACCGTTGCAGGGTCCCGGCGGTTACGGGATCAAAATTCAGACACTTGGCCACTGACTCATAGTTATGACGGTTGCAGTGTCCCAGGGTCACGTGATCCCGTTTTGCGACCTTCTAAACCAGCCAAGTCAAGGCAGGAACCAGGTTCACTTAACGACCAGATTACGGACTTCACAAACGGCAATGCGTCACTTAACAATCGTGGCAAGAAAGTTCGTAAAACGGGACATTGAACCAATGTCTCACTTAACAACAGAAACGGGAGGGCTCCATTGGGGTCATAAGTCGAGGACTGCCTGTCAAAGGGAAGATTGGAAAACCGGCCTCCAAATTATCTAATTTTGGGCTGAAAAATGAGGCGAGAAATGAATGCAGCAAAACCAGATCTGGGGCGACATGAATTATCTGAGGTTTTTTTGACAAGAAAGGAAAAGAAAGGAAAGGAAAGGAGGGAGAAGGAAAGGAAATGAAAGGAGGAAGAAGGAATGGGAAGGAAGGGAATGGAAGGAAGGAAAGGAAAGGAAAGGAAAGGAAAGAGGAAAAGGGAAGGGAAGGGAAGGAAAGAAAAAAACAAAGGAAACGATGAAGAGGGGAGGGAAGGAAAAAAGGAAAGGAAAGAAAAAGAAAGGATGAAGAGGGAAGGGAAGGAAAAAAGGAAAGGGAAAGGAAAGGAAAGGAAAGGAAGATAGAAGAAGGAAAGGAAAGGAAGAGAAGAAGGAAAGGAAAGGAAAGGAAAGGAAAGGAAGATAGAAGAAGGAAAGGAAAGGAAAGGAAAGGAAGGAAAGGAAAGGAAGATAGAAGAAGGAAAGGAAAGGAAAGGAAAGGAAAGGAAGGAAAGGAAAGGAAGATAGAAGAAGGAAAGGAAAGGAAAGGAGGAAGAGGGAAGGGGAAGAAAGGAAAGGAAAGGGAAGGAAGGGAAGGAAAGGAAAGGAAAGGAAAGGAAAGGAAAGGAAGATAGAAGAAGGAAAGGAAAGGAAAGGAAGATAGAAGAAGGAAAGGAAAGGAAAGGAAAGGAAAGGAAAGGAAAGGCAGCCTATTTTATTCTCTGCATTTCTTTTTGCCCAATGCCACTGGATGCATTTTCCCGACTTGTCTTAACTTGATTTTTAGTTTTTAGTTTTTTTTATAAAACAAGAATTATTCTGTTCGTGCGTAGCCCTTGGCAGGCCGTCAGGTTTTCTGCCTTTCTGGCTTTGAGTTCAATTTGGGGGAAAACAAAATACAGGTTTTTTTCCTTTCCTTTTCTTTTGGAAAGGGTGGTTATGTTTTGAGCTCTGGCTTTTGGGGTGAGCGAATTAGATCCGTCTGCCTTCCCCTGAAAAGCCAAGGAGGAAATCTGGGGAAAAGCTACCAGGACCGAGACCAGGAGTGAAATCCAGCAGGTTCTGGCGAACTGGTAGCGGAAATTTTGAGTAGTTTGGAGGCCTACTAGGCCCAAAACGGGGTACGGGGGGTGTGTGTGTGTAACTTTGAATGGTCGTAACTTTGAATGGTCGCTGAACGAACAGTTGTAATTGGAGGAGTAGCTGCTTATAAAAAAAAACCAATATCACTGAATGATCTTATTGAATTTCGATCAGGACTTGTCCTAAACCCCTTCCCTCAACACCGTCGTAACTTTGAACAGTCATTATATGAACCGTCGTAATTTGAGGACTAGTGGTATGACCAAAATACAGGCGGTCCTTGACTTACAACAGTTTGCTTAGCGACCGAGATTACAACGGCACTGAAAAAAGTGACCTTCTGACAAGCAAAGTCCATGTGGGAAACCAGATTCGCTTAATGACGGTGTTCCTCGTTTAACAACCGCAGCGATTCACTTAGCAACCGTGGCCAGGAGGATCGTAAGCGGAGGGCAAAAGCTCTTAAGACACGTCTTACTTAGCAACGTAAAGACGGTGGCCGTCCGTCAAGGACTCTCTTCTATTCCAAGGCCAAAAAGCCAAGAGCCACTTCCAAGGAAGTGAATTTTTTATTATTATTATTATTTGAATAAAATAAAATTTTATTTTATCGGGTGATTAAAAATAGCGTTTCTAAACGAGGCCAAAAATGTCTGGTTTTCGTCTGGAGTGTAACGACGACGTGGCAGGTTAATCCTAGTAGATGGGGGGGGGCAGGAATCACTGGTAGCCCCTCATCCCCCCCAAACCTCCATCCTCCCCTGGGGATGAATTCGAGTGACGGGCATTATAAACCGCCATAAGGCGGGGGGGGGGAATAGGAGAGACAAGCTGGCCCTTCCACTGACTGTCGTAAGTGAAGGAGTACCAGTATTAAAAAAAAAATGATTTTTCCACTGAATTACAATTCAGTTGTTGTTGTTTTTTATCAGAGGAGTTTTTGAGGATTTTCTCCCTGGCTGATCTCAAAGTCTGGATTTTAAAATGTCATTTTAAGTTTTATTTTCCTTCTTCTTCTTCTTCTTCTTCTTCTTCTTCTTCTTCTTCTTCTTCTTCTTCTTCTTCTTCTTCTTCTTCTTCTTCTTCTTCTTCTTCTTCTCCTTCTCCTTCTCCTTCTTCTTCTTCTTCCTCCTCCTCCTCCTCCTCCCTTTCCTCTTCTTCTTCTTCTTCTTCTTCTTCTTCTTCTTCTTCTTCTTCTTCTTCTTCTTCTTCTTCTTCTTCTTCTTCTTCTTCTTCTTCTTCTTCTTCTTCTTCTTCTTCCTCCTCCTCCTCCTCCTCCTCCTCCTCTTCTTCTTCTTCTTCCTCTTCCTCTTCCTCTTCCTCCTCCTCCCCTGGGAACTCTGATTGGTTCTTTTTTTAAAAAAAACAACACCACATTGCCCCCCCCCACCCCATTTGTGCTTCTTTCTAAAGTTTTATTTATCCCGGAGGGTATTTTATTTTGTCTTTTATAGATAGCCATTGCAATGTTATGGGGACAGTTAGAAGACCGGACGGCATAAAAGATAAATACTGTAGATAATTTTTTTAAAAAAAATCGTAAAATTGGCGGCGGGGGAGGGGAAACGCCTCGATTCACTGTAAAGATTTTAAAAGCTGTTCGGAACAGAAGAACAACAATTTGGGATTTATTGTCGAGCTTTTATGGCAGGTCTGAATTTTTTCTTTCTTTCTGAGAACCCATAGAAAAATTTTTTTTTTTAATTTACATTTATATCCCGCCCTTCTCCGAAGACTCAGGGCGGCTTACATTGTGTAAGGCAATGAAAACAAAAATGATAACGGGTTTTTTTTTTAAAAATACAAACAGGCCTCCCAAGTACGTCCAAAATTGGGAACAGCATTTCCCGTGGCTAAGCCAGGCCGCCGACACGTGAGTAGCACTTCATTTTACGATCTTTTGGTCGCTAAGCGAATCACCATGGTTGTTGAGTGAATCACACGGTCATTAAGCAAATCCCACTTCTCTTGTTGTCGGTGCTGGTCAGAAGCCAGCAGGGAAGAGCACAAATATTGATCAGGTGAAAATATAAATTTTGAGTTTTGCGGTTCAGACCGGTTCGGGCAAACCGGTAGCAGCTCCTGCAAGTGGGCTGTCCTATTTAGCCATGTTTTTGAGGCGTGTTTGAGCGAAGCGGCGGCAAGAATATGAGAAACCCACAGCTGGTTACAACGGTCGTAAGTATGAGGACCGGTCTTACATCATTTCCCCCCCCAGTGCTGTTATTAACTCCGGACAGTTACTAAACAAATGGTTATAACTCAAGGACTATCTATAAGGAAATAAAGGGGGGAAAAATTGAACTGGCTTTATAGTCTCTTCTATTGAATTTTTTAAAAAATAAATTGGAGGAAAAAAAAAAAGGCCACAACATTTTTACAGGTGTTCCTACCTGAATTAATTCTTTATTTTTGCTCCGGGCATAAAAAAAATCCCACCACAATTTAAATAAACCGAGAAACTCTTTTCTACCTTATAAATATTTTAAAAAACATGAAAGTTTTGTGTAATATTTTTTCCCCGCAAGGTATGCCGGATATCATATATATATATATATATGTCTTTGGTTGTTCGGGTTTTCTCCCGTGTAAAATTGGAAGTGTCTTGGCGACGTTTCGACGAAGTCTCATTCGTCATCTTCAGGCTTCAGCTTCGTGCTTCTGGGAGAATATATATATTCTGTCCTTTAATCAAATAAATATAATCAAATCAAATAAAAATAATAAGAAGGTTCCAGATTCGCTTCATATACAAATAATAAGAATGTTTGCTGGTTTTAGGGAATTATAATCTGAGAGTCACAACACACAAGGAAGAATGTAACGGTGGGATGAGGAAAAAACAAAACAAAAGAGCCCAAGCAACATTATTATTAAACCGAAATAAAAACGGTTCCTGTATAAAGCAGGTTTTTTTTAGATTCTGGCATTTTTTATAATAGATGGGAATGATTTTGAATGCTTCACGCTGGCTGGGAAATTCTGGGAATTGTAGTCCGCCCAGCTCCGAGTGACCAAGAATATCAAGTCCCAAATCTGAATTTTACTTTTTTTTATTTTAATTTTCAAAGACTTCTCAATGCTTTGAAATGAGGGCCATCTTCCTAGCTAGAAAATAAAATTCTGGGGGGCAGTTTCCAGATGTTTGCGGATGGCACTCGGGAGGAAATCCAACCGAAATTAATAGATATATAAATTAGTCACTGCAAACCAATTTTTTTTTCCTTCTTGTTTTTTTTTTTTTTCAACTTTGTGTTTTGTGAGTTCACTCCCTAGGAATGCAACCGCAGAATAAACAAGCGTGCAACAACCTATGAATAACCATCCCTATTGGAAGGAATTTTAACCCCCGACTGGCTAAATCGATGTTGGTTTTATTTCTAATGAGGCCAGGAACAACAATATATTATTTTTTCCCCCCAAAAGAGTTGAAGTTATTCCTTCAGAGCAGTTCCTTGTAGTGTAGGACTGTTCTCCTTCCTTCCTCCTCCTCCTCCTTGAGCAGGGGGTTGGACTAGAAGACCTCCAAGGTCCCTTCCAGCTTTTTTATTCTGTATTTCCTTCCTTCCTTCCTTCCTTCCTTCCTTCCTTCCTTCCTTCCTTCCTTCCTCCCTCCCTCCCTCCCTCCCTCTCCTCCTCCTCCTCCACGAACAGGGGGTTGAACTACAAGACCTCCAAGTTCCCTTCCAGCTCTTTTATTCTCTAATTCTAATCCCAAACCCGTGGAACAACTTGCCACTAGAAGTTGCGGGTGCACCATCCCTGGAGGTTTTAAAGAAGAGGTTGGGTCTGAAATGGTCTATGTTCTCCTGCTTGAGCCAGGGGGTTGGATTAGAAGACCTCCAAGGTCCCTTCCAACTCTTGTTATTCGGAGACGAACCTCGCTTAAGGCTGAATTTCCTTTTTCAGATCTAGGGGTTACGGCGAGGAGGCGCCCCAAAATTCAACGATACTTCCACATCAGTGGAGGGGAGGCTGTGGTTAAAATGGGCGGAACCAAGCCATAACCACTGGGCCTTGAGAACAGTTTTTTTAAAAAATTTGGAATATCTATCTACCTATCTACCTACCTATCTATCTATTTATCCATCTATCTATCTATCTATCTATCTATCTATCTATCTATCTATCTATCTATCTATCTATCTATTATCTGTCTATCTATCTATCTATCTACCTACCTATCTATCTATTTATCCATCCATCCATCCATCTATCTATCTATCTATCTATCTATCTATCTATCTATCTATCTATCATCTATCTATCTATCTATCTATCTATCTATCTATCTATCTATCCATCCATCCATCCATCCATCCATCCACCTACCTACCTACCTACCTACCTACCTACCTACCTACCTACCTACCTATCTATTTATCCATCCATCCATCCATCCATCCATCTATCTATCTATCTATCTATCTATCTATCTATCTATCTATCTATCTATCTATCTATCTATCTATCTATCTATCTATCTATCTATCTATCTATCTATCTATCTATCCATCCATCCATCCATCCACCTACCTACCTACCTACCTACCTACCTACCTACCTACCTACCTATCTACCTACCTATCTATCTATTTATCCATCCATCCATCCATCCATCCATCCATCCATCCATCCATCCATCCATCCATCCATCCATCCATCCATCCATCCATCCATCCATCCATCCATCCATCTATCTATCTATCTATCTATCTATCTATCTATCTATCTAACTATCTATAATTTTTTTCATATCTTGCAAAGACCCCCTGCGGGACCTGACGAGAAAAATCCCAAACCGGATTTAGAGGAAGGCCACAAGGCAGGTCCAGAGAGGCTGGGTGGAACTGCGGATGGATATTGGCCGGCGTTTCCATTCTTAAGCCAGCATTGCCGGGAAATTAAAAAAAATAAAATAAAAAATCCAGGCTGGTTTGAATTAGCTGAGGTGGCTTCCTAGACATCTTGGTTAGATTAGCGCCCATCTCGATGTGATCCGCCTTGCATTTTATTTTATTTTTTTAAAAAAAAAACACCATCCGTGTTTTGGTTTTGTTCGCGTTAACTTGTTGGGAACTTTTGCAAGAGACTATTGCTTGAACATGTTAAATTTGGCAGCTTTAGGATGGGTGGACTTCAGTTTCCAGAATCCCCCAGCCAGCGTGGGGAACTCTGGGAGTTGAAGTCCACGTGTCTTTAAAGTCACCTTTTAAATTTAGCGATTTGCAAGAAAGGGTCAGCCCTAATTCCTGGGAAAGGAGGGAGGGAGGGAGGGAGGAAGGAAAGAAGGAAAGGATATTAAAAGAAGTATCTGTATTTAAAACTGTGTGAGAGGGAGGGAAGGAAGGAAGGAAGGAAGGAAGGAAGGAAGGAAGGAAGGAAGGAAGGAAGGAAGGAAGGAAGGAAGGAAGGAAAATTAGAAAGAAGAATATTAAAAAAAGTATACGTATTTAAAATTTGGCTGGGAAAAAAGGAAGGAAGGAAAGGAAAGAAGGAAGGAATAGAAGGAAGGAAGGAAAGAAAGAAGGAAGGATATTAAAAGAAGTATCTGTATTTAAAACTGTGTGAGTGGGAATGAATGAATGAAGGAAGGAAGGAAGGAAGGAAAGGTAGAAGGAAGAATATTAAAAGAAGTATCTGTATTTAAAACTGGCTGGGAAAAAAGGAAGGAAGGAAAGGAAGGAAGGAAGGAATAGAAGGAAGAAAGGAAGGAAAGAAAGAAGGAAAGGATATTAAAAGAAGTATCTGTATTTAAAACTGTGTGAGTGGGAAGGAAGGAAGGAAGGAGGGAAGGAAGGAAGGAAGGAAGGAAGGAAGGAGGGAAGGAAGGAAGGAAGGGGGTAATATTTTAAAAAACTATACGTTCTCAGTTTCTGCACTCCTTTTCGCTTCTTTCCCCTTAACTCACCTGTGCTGGATCCCCTAAAATTGTGTAGCTAAGATTTGCACCCTCCGAATTTTGAATTCTTGAGTATTTTTAGAGCAATGTGGGTGTTTTTCACCGAAGCTTCGCTTCTGAGCAATTCGTTTTTCCTTACAAAATTCAGTGGTGTTGTTCTTCCCCCTGGTGGTGAAACGAGTGTACTGACTTTGCCGCTTCATTTTGCTTCCTCCAAGTTACAAATGGGATTCATTTTGTGTAGTTATTATTATTTTCATCCCACTTTTCCTTCCCTTTCCCTTCCCTGCCCTCTTCCTCCTTCCCTTTTCTTCCCTCTTCCTCCTTTCCCTTCCCTTCCCTTCCCTTCCCTTCCCTTCCCTGTGCCTTTCCTTTCCTTTCCTCTCCTCTTCTTCCTTCCCTTCCCTTCCTTCCCTCTTCCTCCTCTCACCTCTTCCTCCTTCCCTTTCCCTTCCCTCTTCCTCCTTCCCTTCCCTTCTTTCCCTTCCCTGTGCCTTTTCTTTCCTTTCCTTCCCTTCCCTTCCCTCCCCTCTTCCTCCTTTCCTTTCCCTCCCCTCTTCTTCCTTTCCACTCCTTCCTTTCCTTTCCCTTCTCTTCCCTTCTTTCAACCCCTCCCTTCCCCCCAAGCCTTTTTGCACGTCTGCTTTTACAACGCTACCCTCCATGATCTCTTAGTGGTCTCCCATCCACCCCGAAAACCACTTGAACCCTTTATATCTATCTACCTATCTATTAAAATAGACGGTGAGCCGTCGCCCTTGCGGCTTGCATTTTGTGAACTTGCAAGAAAACCTGCCAAGAACCCCAACAAAACGCCCCGTTTCTGATTGCATTGGGGCGGGGGGGGGGAAGAGGGGGAGGTCAGCTTCCATCCTTCCACTGCTGTGTGTGTGTGTGTGTGTGGCCCTCCCTGTCCGCCTCCTCTCCCCACCCCCGCCTCCCCAAGCGTTGTGGGTTGCGTCGTTTGGCAAAGAGGGTTCACAAAAAACTTTTGCCAAACAAAAGCTTAAGTTTTGGTCCCCTTGGCTTGGCTTCCGACGACGGAAGTTGCAAGGTTTGGTCGGCAGGGGGCGCCAAAGACTACGCGTTTTCCCCCGCCCAGCTATTTTTATTTTATTTTATTTTATTCTTTCTTTCTTTTTTTTTCTCTGCCTCTTCCTTTTGGCGTTCAAGGGAAGCAATTTTGCACTTTTTCAGAGGAAAATGAAAAAAAAAAAATCCACCGTAAATAAAATATAATAATAACAGTATATATATAATATAATATAGTCTCTCCTTCATTTGCTCTTTTCCTTTCTCCTTCCTTTCCTTCTTCTCCGCTCCTCTTTCTCCTTCTCATCCTCTTCCCCTTCTCTCCCTTTCCTCCTTTTCTCTCCTCCTGTCCTCCTCCTGTTCTCCTCCTTTTCCTCCTCTCCCTCTTCCTTCTCCCTCTACCACCTCTTCCTTCCTTCCTTCCTTCCTTCCTTCCTTCCTTCCTTCCTTTTTCTTCTTTTTCTCCTTCTCCCTTCTTCTTCCTCTTCTCCTCCTCCTCCTTTTCCTCCTCTCCCTCTTCCTTCTCCCTCTACCACCTTGTCCACTTTTTCTTTCTTTCTTTCTTTCTTTCTTTCTTTCTTTCTTTCTTTCTTTCTTTCTTTCTTTCTTTCCTTCCTTCCTTCCTTCCTTCCTTCCTTCCTTCCTTCCTTCCTTCCTTCCTTCCTTCCTTCCTTCCTTCCTTCCTTTCCCCCTCTTCCTCCTCCTCCTCCTATCGGGAAAACTAAGGAGGCTCCTCTCTGACATGTTTGTCAATCTGAAGGATTCATCAAACTACAAACCCACCACGTGGCTGGCTCTCCTTGGTGCCAACTTTCTGGTTCGCCCTAAACCATGGCTTAGCACATTGGGTGAACTCAGACTTTTACACGAAACCATGATTTATGGCTTAGCATTGTTGGGAGCCCAGGAATTAAGCTGCCTGGCTTATTCAAGAAAGTGACAGTTTTAGTAGACAAACCGTGGTTCGGCTCAACGAAAACTCAGCCATACTTTTCAATTCCTGCCAATCTTCCAGTCCCTTCTCGCAAAGTAAGAAAATTACCAATAATGCACATTTTCCTGCTGTGTTCTCTTGTCTCCACGCTCAATGCCACCAAGGCCTGCAAATTCAGATTATGGGGGCGGGAGGTGGGGGGGGGGGAAGGCTTGTACCTTCTTCCATCCGCAGCAATTAATTCATACCTCTATGCAAATGTATCAGAAGATAATCAATTAATCGACTCCAGCCTGGGCCAGTTATCAATTCTGTGCGCCTTTTGCTGACAGACTGCCTAATAATTAAGCAATTAAGCACCTCCCCCCTGGGATACTCATCTACCTTCTCCTGCCGCTGGGTTATTAACAGAGTGAAACCTTCATTATAATGGAAAAGTTAGGTGATTAATTCGACGGGGGAGGGAAATTTTTTAATAACTTTTTAGATGCTCAATATCAGTCGGTGAGCCTGAAAAATGTTCCTTGCCAGCCTTTCATGCCTAAGGCGGGACTAGAACTCACCGTCTCACCGGTGATTGGCCCTAAGGCACCCAGCTGACTTTCAGGGTTAAGGCGGGACTAGAACTCACCATCTCCCAGTGATTGGTCCAAAGGCACCCAGCTGACTTTCATGGTTAAGGCGGGACTAGAACTCACCGTCTCCCGGTGATTGGCCCTAAGGCACCCAGCTGACTTTCATGGCTAAGGCGGGACTAGAACTCACCGTCTCCCGGTGATTGGCCCTAAGGCACCCAGCTGACTTTCATGGCTAAGGCGGGACTAGAACTCACCGTCTCCCGGTGATTGGCCCTAAGGCACCCAGCTGACTTTCATGGCTAAGGCGGGACTAGAACTCACCGTCTCCCGGGGATTGGCCCTAAGGCACCCAGCTGACTTTCATGGTTAAGGCGGGACTAGAACTCACCGTCTCCCGGTGATTGGCCCTAAGGCACCCAGCTGACTTTCAGGGTTAAGGCGGGACTAGAACTCACCGTCTCCCGGTGATTGGCCCAAAGGCACCCAACTGGCTTTCATGGCTAAGGTGGGACTACAACTCACCGTCTCCCGGTGATTGGCCCTAAGGCACCCAGCTGACTTTCATGGTTACGGCAGGACTAGAACTCACCGTCTCCCGATGATTGGTCCTAAGGCACCCAGCTGACTTTCATGGTTACGGCAGGACTAGAACTCACCGTCTTCCAGTGATTGGCCCTAAGGCACCCAGCTGACTTTCATGGTTAAGGCAGGACTAGAACTCACCATCTCCCGGTGATTGGCCCAAAGGCACCCAACTGGCTTTCATGGCTAAGGCGGGACTAGAACTCACCGTCTCCTGGTGATTGGCCCTAAGGCACCCAGCTGGCTTTCATGGCTAAGGCGGGACTAGAACTCACCGTCTCCTGGTGATTGGCCCAAAGAAACCCAGTTTTTGCCCTCCCCGGGCTCTGGAGGCTTTTCTTGAGCCTCCGGGAGGGTGAAAACTTCCAGTAGGCCCATTTTTCGCCCTCCCCGAGCCTCTGTGCGTGCCTTGCACTTACATGCATCCAAAATGGGCCATGTGGGGACTCCTGGGAGGGGAGGGGAGGGGCGGGCGGGGCCAGTCGGGGGTGGGATTTGGGGGTTCTCCGAACTGCACAGAATCCCAGCCCACCCTTGGGGGATAGATCCACACCCAGAAAACCAGGAGAAGGACCACATTGAGCACTGGAGAGAAAACCCATCTGGGCGATCGGCCGACTGTCGAAAAACGACTAAAACCATGCAACAAAAACAAAAAAACACAACCAAATTGGCAGAGAAAAATACCACTTCAAGGGGGTGTGTGGGGAAGGGAGGGAGGGGGGGGGGTCACCCCGCCTTTGTTCCTTCGGCAGCTCAGAAGGATCTCGGGGTTGAGATCTAAGCCGACATAAAGCCGGCTTCGAATCCAGGGGACGCCACCCCTGCTTTGCGATTCTCTTTTTTAAACCATGAAAGAGGGTTAAGGTGAACGGGGCAAGGCCAGGTCCCGCCGCTACGGATGAGACGGGAAATAAAAATGAAATAATTCCCTTTTCCTGGGGAGAAAGAGAAAGAGAGAAAGAGACTCTCTTTGGCTGCCTCCCCCATACGGAGCAAGGACAGGGGGGTGAGAAAAAATAGCTTTTAAGAACGGGAAGCATCTCTCTAGGGTGGCTTCCAACATCTCCTTGATAAATGGAAGCCAATTTCAAAGGAAGAGGTGAGGAAGACGTACACAACCACACATCGTAAACCTCCCGCACAAATACTCCTTTCTCCCCGTGGCCAAAACCCTTGCATCTCAACAAAGCGTGCGAAAACCAATTTACAGGCAGAAAGGGAAGGTCGGAGGGGGTGGGCGACGCTTTCCCGAGATTCTGCCGCGTTTCGCACCCGGGACCTCGGCTTAAAAGAAAGGTCCGAGGTCAGCGTTGGGCCTTCCGGTCCGGGCCTGCCTGTCATACTTTTTCCACCCCCCACCCCCCACCCACCCCTCGGTTTTTTTCCTCGGCTTTACGACCTCGGAACGAAGCTCCCGACGTTTCGGTAGGCGAAGCGAGACGCCGCTTGGGGGAGTTTTTTGGACCCGTTTTACGACTTTTCCTGCCACGGTCGTTAAGCGGATCTGGTTTTGGTCACGAGTTTCCCATCTGTTTCCGAACCTTTTCAATTGCAGAAAAAGATGAGCTGTTTGTGGGGCCTTAATCAACCAGAATAGGGACCTTGGAGGTCTTCTAGTCTCCTGAAGCAGGAGACCCTAGACCATTTCAATCAATCAATCAATCAATCAATCAATCAATCAATCAATCAATCAGAATAGAGCTGGAAGGGACCTTGGAGGCCTTCCAGTCCAACAGTGCCTGTCCAATCTCTTCTTAAAAACCTCCAGTGTTGAAGCACCCACAACCTCTGGTGGCAAGCTGTTCCACCGGTGAATTGTCCTCACTGTCAGGAAATTTCCCCTTTAATTCCAGACCGCTCCTCTGCTTCCTTCCAGAGTTTCTCATCCTGCCTTCTGGGGCTTTGGAAAATTAGATTTGACCCCCACCCCACTCTTCTTTGGGGCAGCCTCCCCCACCCCACCCCACCCCGCCTCCAATCCTGGAATCCTGCTATCGTGTCCCTTGGTTAAAAAAAAATAGTGCAATTTCTTGAATTGAAATTAAGGAGTTTTATTGCCGGCTACTGTGCTGCTCGGTGGATTCGGCCTCCCTCCGTGAGCCAGATCTGTGCTTAAGGATGCAGGAAGCGACAGCCAGGCCCAGCAGGGGTAAACATCTGGACGGGGAAGCGAAAACGACAACTCCTCCGTTTCAAAGCAGGGAATTTATTGGAGACTGGCAAAAAACAAACAAAAAAAAAACGGCAGCGGTTGACCCACATTTTATGCCGTGCGTGCCGCACTGTGACGTGGCCACGGGGAGTTTTTCACTGCAGCCCAAGACTTTCCGTTTTTCAGCATAATAGCAAAAAAACCTAACCCCCCCCCCAAAAAAAACGCTAGTGGAAAATCTAAAATCAAGCTAGAATTTGTCCAGAATGGCCTAGGGTCTCCTTCTTGAGCAGGGGGCTGGACTAGAAGACCTCCAAGGTCCCTTCCAACTCTATTCTGATTGATTGATTGATTGATATGATCTAGGGTCTCTTGCTTGAGCTGGGGGTTGGACTAGAGGACCTCCAAGGTCCCTTCTGGCTCTTTTCTGATTGATTGATTGATTGATTGATTGATATGATCTAGGGTCTCTTGCTTTTGCTGGGGGTTGGACTAGAGGACCTCTAAGGTCCCTTCCAGTTCTATTCTGATTGATTGATTGATTGATATGGTCTAGGGTCTCCTGCTTGAGCTGGGGGTAGGACTAGAGGACCTCCAAGGTCCCTTCCAGCTCTATTCTGATTGATTGATTGATTGAAATGGTCTAGGGTCTCCTGCTTGAGCTGGGGGTAGGACTAGAGGACCTCCAAGGTCCCTTCCAGCTCTATTCTGATTGATTGATTGATTGATTGATATGATCTAGGGTCTCTTGCTTGAGCTGGGGGTTGGACTAGAGGACCTCCAAGGTCCCTTCCAGCTCTATTCTGATTGATTGATTGGTTGATTGATATGATCTAGGGTCTCTTGCTTGAGCTGGGGGTTGGACTAGAAGACCTCTAAGGTCCCTTTCCAGCTCTATTCCAATTGATTTATTGATTGAAATGGTCTAGGGTCTCCTGCTTGAGCAGGGGGGTTGGACTAGAAGACCTCCAAGGTCCCTTCCAGCTCTATTCTGATTGATTGATATGATCTAGGGTCTCTTGCTTTTGCTGGGGGTTGGACTAGAGGACCTCTAAGGCCCCTTCCAGCTCTATTCTGATTGATTGATTGATTGAAATGGTCTAGGGTCTCTTGCTTTTGCTGGGGGTTGGACTAGAGGACCTCTAAGGCCCCTTCCAGCTCTATTCTGATTGATTGATTGATTGAAATGGTCTAGGGTCTCTTGCTTTTGCTGGGGGTTGGACTAGAGGACCTCTAAGGTCCCTTCCAGTTCTATTCTGATTGATTGATTGATTGAAATGGTCTAGGGTCTCCTGCTTGAGCTGGGGGTAGGACTAGAGGACCTCCAAGGTCCCTTCCAGCTCTATTCTGATTGATTGATTGATTGAAATGGTCTAGGGTCTCCTGCTTGAGCTGGGGGTAGGACTAGAGGACCTCCAAGGTCCCTTCCAGCTCTATTCTGATTGATTGATTGGTTGATTGATATGATCTAGGGTCTCTTGCTTGAGCTGGGGGTTGGACTAGAGGACCTCCAAGGTCCCTTGCCACTCTTGTTATTCTGGATTTCTATAATTTGGGATATGGTGCCCTCTCCCCCATTACCCTAAATTCCCACTTAAAGGTTCTCCACCAAAACCAGATTTTTCATCTGCACAAATTCCCTTCGTTTGGGGCCTTTTATTTTCATTTTTGTTGCTTTTCCGTCTGGAAATTCATTTCCCCCCCCCCTCTTCTCCCTGCGTTGCAAGGCTGCACATCGAAACAAAAATAGCCTGCGATGCAAAATTAATTTTTTCCCCATTTGGCGAAGGCGAAGGATTGGTCCCTCTTTGCCAACGCAGCCAAGTCCTTGACTCCCAACGATTTGTTTAGCGACCGAAATTGCAAAAATAGACTTGGGAAAATGCCCTTTTAAACCAGGGGTCTCCAACCTTGGCAGCTTTAAGACTTGTGGACTTCAACTCCCAGAATTCATCAGCCAGCTTTGCTGGCTGAGGAATTCTGGGAGTTGAAGTCCACAAGTCTTAAAGTTGCCAAGGATGGAGACCCCTGCTTTAAATAGCTTAAAGACCATTTTTTTTCACACTTATGACCTCCCTATGGTCACATGATCCAAATTCACTTAACAACCGGGTGACCGATTTAACCGTGCCGATGATTCAACTTAACTGTCCGCGGCCAGAGAGGTCGTAAAACGGCGGCCAAACTCACTCCCAACGTTTCACTTAGTGACCAAAAATCATCAGGGGGCCTTCTAACTGTCAAATTTATCTTTTTTGGGGGGGGCTCCTCTCATTGCTGCCTTGGTCAGTTTATTTTCTATTTGCGCTACTCCGCGGCGAAGGGTTAACTCCCACCCCCCCTCGCAAGGATGGAGCGACGACAACGATGTGCGCGCACAAACATGCACAAAATCGCACGCCCCCCCCCCTCTCCAAATTCACCAGCGTTGGAAGAATTGCCGGCCGTGCAGATTTAAGCTCCCCCTCACCCATCTTCCGCTCAATTACATTTCCTAATCTCAGGCCTCTTGGCTGATACTGGAAAAGAAAGTTGCCCGTTTTAAAAGAAGATGTTTTTGGTGTCATTGCTGCTATTTTCCCAGCGGGAAACGGCGGCCACAAAACTACCTTCAGGAAAGAGTGTTTCGTTTCCGTGCGTGACGGCAAACCAACATCGTCCTCCTTCCTCGCACCCCCACCTCTCCCCAAAATTACACTCAGCTTCCAAGCAAAGAATTCATTTCCGACACCAATTCAGTTTCTCATTTTTTTTAATATTTTTTGGGTGGTGGAAAATAAAAATATAAACAATATAGATAGAGAAAGAGATTTTTTTGTTTTTTGTTCCCAGCAATCAGCTTTAGAAATAGAGAAGGGAGGGCCGAATGGTGGGACGAAAGAAACCCAGCTTAGCTTGGCGGTTATGGTCGCGCTGCAATTTGTGGTTGATGGGATTTGGCGGGTCGCCGTAAGATGCGGGTGGGATGCGCAAAGAAAAAAAAATAGGTGAAATGATGCCGTAATTAAGAGAGAAAGGAACGGGTTATGCGTTGGGGGCGTTTGGTTTGGTGGGGGGGGGGGTCAAACTCGGCAGGGATGGAGAAAGTCTCCGGTGGGTCAAGGGAGACCCTGTGCTTGGATGACCTGAGCTGGTCGACAAGGTGGAAAGTGTGAGGTGGTTGTTGTGAATCTCTTGGTGTGTTAATGACCAGAGCGAAAGAGGAAAATTCCGCAACCTTCTTAGAAGGATAGAAGGAGAGTAGAGAGAGAAGGAGAAGGAGAAGGAGAGAAAAGGAGAAGGAAGAAGAAGGAGAGAAGGAGAAGGAAGAAGAGAAGGAGAAAGGAGAAGAGAAGGAGAGAAAGGAGAAGAGAAAAGGAGGCGGGAAGAAGAAGGAGAAAGAAGGAGAAGGAGAGAAGAAGAGCAGAGAAAAGGAGAGGAGAGGAGAAAGAAGGAAAGCAGAAAGGAGAAGGAGAAGAGAGAAAAGGAAGGAAGGAAAGAAGGAGAAGAAGGAGAAGGAGAAAGAAAAGGAGAGAAGAAAGAGAACAGAAGAGAAAAAGAAAGAGTAGAAGGGAAAGGAGAAAAAAGGAGAAGGAGAAGAGAAATAATAATAATAATAATAATAATAATAATAATAATAATAATAATAATAATAATAATAATAATATTTTAATTTGTATACCGCCCTTCTCCGGAAGGACTCAGGGCGGTGCACAGCCAGAATAAAATACAAAGAAAACAGTACATATAATATTAAGAACAACCCCTTAAAAAACTTATTCGATTGGCCAAAAATGTTAAAATACAGTAACACCCTATAAAAATTTACAAAAATTTAAAACCCATAAAAGCAAATTAAAAATTTTTTAAATCAAGCCAGTCCAGCTAGACGGAATAAATAGGTTTTAAGTTCGCGGGAAAGGAGAAGGAGCGGAGAAGCTGAGAAGAAAAAGTAGAAGAGAGAGAAGAGGCGCGAACCACAGAAGAAAAAAATGAAAAGAGAATCAAAGATCAAGGATTAGAATGGCTAATTCTAGGAGGAGGAGAAGAGAGAAGAGAAGAGAAGAGAAGAGAAGAGAAGAGAAGGGAAGGGAAGGGAAGGGAAGAGAAGAGAAGAGAAGAGAAGAGAAGAGAAGAGAAGAGAAGAGAAGAGAAGAGAAGAGAAGAGAAGAGAAGAGAAGAGAAGAGAAGAGAAGAGTTGAGTTTCTCAGCCATAACAATTTTAAGGCGGGTGGACTTCAGATCCCAGAATTCTCCATCCGGCAGATTGGCTAGGGAATTCTGGGAGTAGAAGTCCACCCCTCTTATGGCTGCCCAGGTGGAGAAACAGTAGAGAGCCCTACACCTGTTAATTTCTCTGGGTCGCCTACCGTAAAATTAAAAGGAAAAAACAAAAACGAAGGGCTACCTTTATAGCACACATAACCACCTCTTCCTACAAGCCGCTAAAAATATCCACTAAAAGCTAGAGATTTGCTTAATTTAGGCAGGGATTTGTTCTGGACAATTAATTTCTCATTTCTTGGGAGGGTTTTTTTTTTTATGGCAACTCGGGAACTAAACTTGGTTTATGCTTTGAGCTGCTGGCAATCAAATGTCAGGAAAGAGGCTGAGATTCGGGAGGGGTGAACCTATTTTTGATCTCCGGTGCAATTTTGGGGCGGTAACGTCAGATGGGGGTGCGGTGGAAGCTGTCCGTCCAGGCTGCAGAAGCCTAACCAAAAAAAAAAAAAAAAAAGAGGAAAAGAGGAATAAATAGACATTATTTGCAGGCAGGATTTGAGTCTATTTGGAGGGAATAGACCAGGGCTCTGCAAATTTGGCTACTTGGAGACTTGTGGACTTCAACTCCCAGAATCCCCTAGCCAGCATCAAATGGCTGGCTAAAGAATTCTGGGAATTGAAGTCCGCAAAACTTGGCAACTTGTGAACTTCAACTCCCAGAATCCCCCACCCAGCAGCAAATGGCTGGCTAAGGAATTCTGGGAATTGGAGTCTACAACACTTGGCAACTTGTGGACTTCAAATCCCAGAATCCCCCATCCAGTATCAAATGGCTGGCTAAGGAATTCTGGGAATTGGAGTCTACAACACTTGGCAACTTGTGGACTTCAACTCCCAGAATCCCCCACCCAGTATCAAATGGCTGGCTAAGGAATTCTGGGAATTGAAGTCCACAACACCTGGCAATTTGAAGACTTGTGGGCTTCAACTCCCAGAATCCCCCCAGCCAGCCTAGCAGGGGAATTCTGGGAGTTGAAATCCACAAGTCTTCAAGTCGTCAAGTTTGGGAGATTGCTGGCATAGGGTCTCCTGCTCGAGCCGGGGGTTGGACTAGAAGACCTCCAAGGTCCCCTTCCAACCTTATCGTTCTATATTTCTACAAATTGGGGATCTCGGTGCCCTTGATCCCTTTAATAAGAAATAAGGATAGCTCCCCTTCTGAGAAAAATATGCTTAAATACATCACAGAAAAGCCATTGCAATGATAACTGTTTATAAAATAAGCCTCCGGATCGTTTCAAGGATAATCAAATCCATAAATATAGATTCTCTTGCAAAACGGGAAGCGATTTGGGCTCAACTACGGTTATCAAGAGATTAAAAAAAAAAGATAACACATCTTTTTTTGTGTGTAATCAAGTAATTTTCCCGGCTTCTTTATTCATCGATAACGCAACAAGACATTTTGGTTTGAGGTCAGTGAGAATAAAGTTGTGATTTATTTCCTTTTTTTTTTCTTTTTTTTAAAAAAAATTGTCTTTATCAATTTTATAGATCCTTCTGAAATTTAAACACCAAAAAAGGTCATACTAAATTTCTGGATTTTGATTGTGCTAGAAGTTTGCGACATGTGTATTCGTGTGTGTCAAAAAAGCTAGAGGTTATCATTCACTTTTGGGTTTCATTAAAAATTAAAGTGACTTATAGAGATTGCGTCCCTCTCTTCAGCTAGCAAAGATGACCTAAAATTTTTATTTTTTATTATTATTATGCCTGCTTTATTCTGAAAAATAGGCCTTTATTTCATGATCCGTCAGACTTCTGTGTAATATATATATATATTACCTCCAATCCATACATGCAGCAGACTGACACCCGCTACGAAGATGTAGCACGACCACGACCACGAAGCCAAACAGCAGCAGGGCAGCTCACCAGCTCAAATCCCCCTGCAACTCAGACTAATCTGAGCACAACCAAGCCCCCACCCAAACAGGACACCAATCAGAGCACAAAAAAAACCACCCATCCAATCAGAACACAGCCAAGCTCCCACCCAATCAGTTCAAACCCCCACTAGCAGTTAAAAAGGAAGAAACAGCTGCAATCACACATTGCTCCCAGAAGCACGAAGCTGAAGCCTGAAGATGACGAATGAGACTTCATCGAAACGTCGCCAAGACACTTCCAATTTTACGCGGGAGAAAACCCGAATAACCAAAGACCTACATATATATGTATGTATGTATGTATGTATGTATGTATGTAGCATTTTTTGACTTTCTCTGACGATTCTCAACTTAGGAACTTTAAAAATGGGTGGACTTCAATTCCCAGAATTCCCCAGCCAGCGTGCATGCTGGGAGTTGAAGTCCAGACACAATGGCTGGGGAATTCTGGGAGTTGAAGTCCACCCCTCTTAAAAGTTGCTAAATTTGGGAAGGATTTCTCTGTGATCAAGCCTCAAACCAGGAGCCTGGAAAGGCAGCACGGGGTAGCGGTTAAAGCTGAAGACCTGGGTTCTCATCCCTCTCTCCCTCAGCTCAACCCACCCCACAGGGTTGTTGTTGTTGTGAGTAAAACTGAAGGGAGGGGTTATTAAGTATGTGAACCGAACCGTTATCCCAACTACAATTTTAATAAAAAAATAAAGGAGATAATTGAGAAAAATAAAACCCTGTGCAACTACAGGTAGTCCTCAATTTAGTCCTTCATTTAGTGGCCATTCAAAGTTACAACTTCGGAGATTTACAACCGTTTTTCACACTTAAGGACCGTTGCAGCATCCCCCAGAGTCATGTGAACAAAATTTAGACCGCTTGGCCACATCCCGGAGTCACGCGACCTTCTGACAAGCAAAGTCAATGGGGGAAGCCAGATTCACTTAACAACGGTGGCAAGGAAGCTCGTAAAACGGGGCAAAACTCCCTTTAAAAATGTCTCGCTTACCGACAGAAATGTTGGGCTCAACTGCGGCCATAAGTCAAGGACCTCTTGTATGTTTTTATTAGTTGCAAATATTCCTTCCTCAGTCTGTTCTCTTTTGTCCCATTCACCGTGCATTGAAAGGCCTCCAAAATATCCTCGTTTTTCTAATGAGATTTACCCAATATTATTTATTTTGCCGACTCGGCTACCGAATGAGATGCCATTTCGAAATAAAAATCTGGGTTGCAAGATTTTTAGAGGAGAAAACCATCGGGGGCAGACAAAGGTAGGATATAAATAACCCCAAAAACAAATAAACGAATCAAAATAAAAATATATCAAATAAAACTGAATTTAAAAAAAATAAAACACGGACAAACGAATGAATAAAGAATAAGCGGTTGAATAAAAATAAACGAGTGAAGAAAATAAACGCGGAAAATAGCAATAATAAGAATAAAAAATGAACAAATGAATAACGTTAAAATAAATAAAATAAGCAATAAAAATAAATGAATCAAACAAAAAAAAATGAATAAAAATAAATGAAGGAAGAAAATAAAAACCAACCTATGAATAAAATAAAAACAAACAAACGCGCAAAATAAAAATACACGAACGCATAAAATAAATATAAATGAATCCAATAAAAACGAAAGAACGATCGAACGAATGAACGAATGAATAGGACGGGCCCTCTTTGTGAAATTAATTTTTAAGAAATGCAAAACATAAATACGAGTCAATAAAAAAGCTACAAAGAAAAAGGAACCAATAATAAATAAAACCCCTAAAATAAAAATGAAAGAACGGATGGTGTGAATTAAAAAAAATAATCAACGGAAGAATGAAATAGAAATAAACCCTTAAAAAAAATAAAATCAAGAGACGGATGAAAATACAAAGGAACGGACGAACAAAAGATCAACGAAGGAAAGAAAAATTTGTACAAAAATAAACAAATAACAAACGCATACCAATAAAATAAAGTAAAATCGACATCTTTCCCACCAGCAATCCCTTCCAGGCGTTGCAAACTTAACTTGGCTTGATCCCATCCAGAAGGTCACAGGTCAAAGAGGGCATTTATCATCTCCATTCACACACAAATGGGAACAGGAATAATAAAAAAGCTGTTTATTTTTATTTTTATTTAAAAAAAAAAAAAGTATTCGGACATTAGACAACTCCAAATAAAATCCACTTTTTAATTCTTGCATCTGCTCATCCCAGAAAGCTTGTCTCCTGGAGTTATATCCATCCTTTATTTCCAAAGCTGGGGTACTTTCTCCCCAAATCTCTCCCCGCCCCCCAACTCCCCAATTTAACCCTTCCACTAAAATCGAGATTTCCCTGAGAAGTCCTGCAATTCTTTGCCGGCCTGAGACGACAGCCAATTCCTTCACCTTGACCGGCTTTTTTCATTTCTTACCTTGCCATTTCTCTGGTCCTCTTGGTTTGAATCGCTCCGGCCAGCCTTGATTGCACAAAGTGGGAAAAAAGGAATTGATTATTATATATATATATATATATTTTAACGCCAGCGCCAAAGCTGAAGCGTTCGAACCAATTATTTTGGGATTATCCCTGATGGTTACGAGAGCGAAAGCGCTCAACTCATCTCACACAACTGGAAGCCAACGGGAGGTATGGTCACCCCATCCCTCCTATTTAAAGGTAATTTGGTCTAATTTATGTCCTTTACACGAATGGGGGGGGGAGAGAGAGAGAAACACAGCTCCTGGGTCTGTGGGCATATGGGGGGGGGGGATCCTTCAGAATGGAACCTGATTTTTTGTTTTTTTTAAAAATGTATTTTTCGATCCTGGGAATTTAAAAAAAACTTTTAAAGGGCGTTTGGGGATGCATCGGCTTGGAAAATTTATTTTTTAAACCGGATCGGTCCTTCTCAATTTTAGCAGCTTTAAGATGGGTGGACTTCAACTCCCAGAATCCCCCAGCCGGCATGATTTAAGAGGGGTGGACTTCAACTCCCAGAATCCCCCAGCCAGCATAATTTAAGAGGGGTGGATAACTCCCAGGATCCCCCAGCTGGCATGATGTAAGAGGGGTGGACTTCAACTCCCATAATCCCCCAGCTGGCATGCTTTAAGATGGCTGGACTTCAACTCCCAGAATCCCCCAGCCAGCATAATTTAAGAGGGGTGGATAACTCCCAGGATCCCCCAGCTGGTATGCTTTAAAATGGGTGGACTAGTGAAGAGTTGAGAGGAACCTCAGAGATCATTTAGCTCAACCTCAGTCGAGCGCAGGACACCACCTTCTAATCCAACCCCCTGCCCAAGCGGAAGACCCTATACCCATTTCAGGCAATTGGTTGCCCAGTCTCTTCTTGAAGACCTCCAGTGATAGAACCTCTACAACTTCTGGTGGCAAGCTGTTCCACTGGTTAGTTGTTCTCACGGTTAGGAAATTTCTCCTTATTTCCAGGTTGTTTTTCTCCTGGGTTAGTTTCCATCCATTGTTTCTTGTCCTGCCTTCTGGCGCTTTGGAAAATAAGTTTACAAACCCCCCCCCTCTTCTTTGGGGCAGCCCCTCAAATACTGGAAGCCTGCTATCACGTCTCTCCTTTGGCCTTCTAGATTGGCCAAATCCAAAACCTCGCAGCCGTTCTTCCTATGTTTTAATTTCCAGATCTTTAATCGTCTTAGTTGCTCTTCTCTGCACTTTTTCCAAAGTCTTTTTTGTAATGTGGGGACCAAAATTGGGTGCGGCATTCCAGGTGTGGCCTTACTAAGACTTTATAAAGCGGTAGTAACACTTCGCGTGGTTTTTATTCTGTGCTTCTGTTTATAGGATTGTATTAGCTTTTTTTGGCTGCCGCCGCACACAGCTGGCTCATAGAATAGAATAGAATAAAATTTTTATTGGCCAAGTGTGATTGGACACACAAGGAATTTGTCTTGGTGCATATGCTCTCAGTGTACATAAAAGAAAAGATACGTTCATCAAGGTACAACATTTACAACACAATTGATGATTTTTAATGTTTAATTGATGTTTAAGGGATCCTGCACTAAGACTCCAAAGTCCCGCTCACAGGTCCTTTTTTTGAGCCAGGTTTCCCCTAAAATATATTGGATTTTCCTGTCTAGGTGTAAAATCTTGCTTTTGAAATGAAAACACCTTTTATCAGGAAAAAGAACCCCATCTTTTATCAGAAGTCTGTGAGCTAAAACAAAAATTAGTCTACTGCAGTAGTGCAGAAACACTGAATTGCTCGTGGAGAGAGGTTTCTGGGCATGTGCAGAATCCTCCCCCCCCATGTCATAAAACGGGGTGGCTCATCTCGTCCCCAGGAGGTCCAAGTTCAGAATTTGGCCTGCAGCTTCAAGATGCCGATGGTGGTGGGATGGAAGCGCCACCATCTTAACTTCCTACCAGAGCCTCGTTTGCCAAAAACGAGCCTGGATCTGTTTGTTAATGTGAGATCTCCTACTCATTTTTCCCTCCGCCTCTTTTTTGCAAACAGGGTCCGTTCAGTGGTGGGATCTTGCCGGGGTGATCGCTCGCTTGGCGCACATTTGCATTTTACGAAAACATACCTTCCGCGTTACTGCTGGGGAGTAACATAGCTGGGGCGCGGCAAACCAGCCTGCCATGCAAAGATATAGGTTAGGAGAGCGCAGGGACGGGCAGGCCCACCTGCTCGTCGGAGCAAACCGGTTCGCTCCCAGCTGATCGTCGGCGCTACCGGTTCGCCCGAACCGATCCGAACCGGTAGAATCTCACCCCTGGGCCCGTTCCCCTTTTATCTTTCAATCTCTCAGATGTGGCCAGGCGAGAACGTCCAAGCTGGTGAGATGTTCTCCACCAAATTCACTAGAAGGAGGCTGATCCGTGTTCGGGAAGCCCCCCCCCCCATTCCCGTCTCATAAAATAACCCTCGGAGCATCCTCTCCATGGCTTCCCTCGGGACCGGATGGAAGTAGAAGTTCCCCCGAATTCGAATCTAGCCCTCCCCACAACCAGAAAAAAAACAAAAAACAACGAAGCCAAATCGAACCTTCTCTGCAGAACTAGGACTTCATTTTGGAATTCTTCCGTCGTTGACATCTCGGCTTTTCCGACGGTAAGATTCTCCGACGGAAGTCGACAAAAACTTCGCGATTCTGAATCGATCCTGAATCAATCCTCTGGATCGGAAAGCCGGTTGGGTAGAGAACAGAAGACTATTGCTAACATAGTGTAAGCCGCCCTGAGTCTTCGGAGAAGGGCGGGATATAAATGCAAATAAAATAAAATAAAATAAAATAACATAAAATAAAATAAAATAAAATAAAATAAAATAAAATAATAAAATAAAATAAAATAAAATAAAATAAAATAATAAAATAAAATAAAATAAAATAAAATAAAATAAAATAAAATAAAATAAAATAATAAAATAAAATAAAATAAAATAAAATAAAATAAAATAAAATAAAATAAAATAATAAAATAAAATAAAATAAAATAAAATAAAAACAGCCCCCCCCCAACAAATATATCCATTTTTCTTCACTCCGAGTGCAGAACGCTCTTCGCTTCCTCCTCGGCGTTCCCAAATTAATATTCCGGCTACAAACCCCGCGCTTCACAGCTTAATCTACACACTGCTGACAGCTCCTTCGGCGGTTTGCTTTGGTGTCCCCCACATTAGCTCAATGGATGTCACTTGGTGTAAAATCTGCTTTTTACTTTGGTTCTTCTTTTTTTTTTCCCCGCTCGGGGCCTGTTTGAGGCGATCTGGTCTCTCTGACCTCCAAGGTGGAGACGGAGCCCCACACAACCCACAGCACGAAAGCAAAACGAGAACTTCCTACGGGTAAATCTGGCTGACCGCGCGGCGAATAATACTACCAAATACTACCAAACGATAATATAAATAACAGGTACAGGGGGGCCCGGATTTAGTGAACGTTCAGACTTACAGCAGCACTGAAAAAAAGAAAGAAAAAGGACTTACTTAGAACCATTCTTCACACTTACGACGGTCACGTGATCAAAATTCAGACGCTTGGCAACCGACTCATATTTATGACGGTCGCAGCGTCCTGGGTGGGGGGGTGGTGGTTGTCACGTGATCCCTTTTTGCGACCTTCCGACAGGCAAAGTCAATGGGGAAGCCGGATTCACTTAACGACCGTGTGACTCACTTAACAACCGAAGTGATTCACTTAACAACGGCGGTGAGAAAAGCCATCAAATGAGGCAAAACTCACTTAACAAATGTCTCATAAATTCTGGGCTCAGTTATGGTCATAAATTTAAGACTTCCTGTAGTCCAAAACTGGATAGCCATTTGTCTGGAATGAGAGAGAGTTTCTTGCTTGAGTAGGGGTTGAACTAGAAGATCTTCAAAGTCCCCTCCAGCTCTATTCTGATTGATTGATGATAGATGGATGGATGGATAGATGGATGGATGGATAAGATAGATAGATAGATAGATAGATAGATAGATAGATAGATAGATAGATAGATAGATAGATAGATAGATAGATAGGGGGTTGGACTAGAAGACCTCCCAGTTCCCTTCCAACTCTGAAGGGAAAAGCAATGCTCAGAAAGCAATTATATATATATATAAAACGCCCCACTATTCTACAGCAAACATCTAAAATATTTTATCTGCTTTTCTATTGCTTTTTTAAAATAGAATAGAATAGAATAGAATAGAATAGAATAGAATAGAACTTTTATTGGCCAAGTGTGATTGGACACACAAGGAATTTGTCTTGGTGCAGATGCTCTCAGTGTACATAAAAGAAAAGATACGTTCATCAAGGTACAACATTTACAACACAATTGATAGTCAATATATCAATATAAATCATAAGGATTGCCAGCAACAAGTTATAGTCACACAGTCATAAGTGGAGAGAGATTGGTGATGGGAACTATGAGAAGATTAATAGTAGTGCAGATTCAGTAAATAGTCTGACAGTGTTGAGGGAATTATTTGTTTAGCAGAGTGATGGCCTTCGGGGAAAAAACTGTTCTTGTGTCTAGTTGCTCTGGTGTGCAGTGCTCTATAGCGTCGTTTTGAGGGTAGGAGTTGAAACAGTTTATGTCCAGGATGCGAGGGGTCTGTAAATATTTTCCCAGCCCTCTTTTTGACTCGTGCAGTATACAGGTCCTCAATGGAAGGCAGGTTGGTACCAATTATTTTTTCTGCAGTTCTAATTATCCTCTGAAGTCTGTGTTTTTCTTGTTGGGTTGCCGAACCGAACCAGACAGTTATAGAGGTTATACAGTTATAGAGGTGCAAATGACAGACAAAAGATAAACTCTCTCAAAGCAGCTAATGAAAAAAAAAAACCCTTCATCAAGAAGTAGACATTTAAAATCCGATTTTTAAGCAGACATCTTAAAATCAATCCCCTCTTTCTCCCCTCCGAATCATCATCTATTCACCATGAAGACGAGACCCACCGAAACAGCCTCGATGGAGGCGTAGGGTAGACTTTTTCCTACTTTTTTTTTTCCCCTGCTCCAAAAATCCTGCCCTCCCACTTAATCCGCAAACGGAAAAATATTTATGAAAATTGCACGTGGAGAATTAAAAACACTCGCCGAGGGATTTGGCATTTCTGTCTGAAAAGACGCTGCTTTTATTTACAGGGTTTATTGTCTTAAGGCCATGTCCTCTGGAGGAAAATTATGATTTAAAAAGAAACCCCAGCTGCCTTCCCTAATGAAGTTTTAGCACTACTTTGCAGGGATTAGCGGTTGCCTTTTGGGGGGGGGAGCGGAATGTGGATTTTTCTCTTTTGGGAAAGGCTCGAACCTGGAGCCCAGCCGATAACATAATCGATCCTTGCTCATTGATAGCCTTCATACAGTGAATCATTTCTGGGCCTCTTTGCGACGAATGGAACCGCTCAGCTTTGCAACATCAGATAAAATTCCTAAGTTGTGTTGGAATTCCTTGTTGGCATGTATGTTTACGCGACCACTACAGTAGTATTTGGCCAGTAGATGGCAGGATTTACAAGTTTGGATCTATGGCATATACTCTATGCTCTTTTGTTCTAAGTAAGAGTTTCCTGTTTCCCGTTACAGTAAAAACAGCTGAGCAGTAAAGCACATGGTGACTGTGCTCTTCAATTGCTCTGCGGTGCTATCTATGAACAGCATTTCTAAACGATTGTGGTCCATTGCAAGAAGAAGAAGAAGAAGGAGAAGGAGAAGGAGAAGGAGAAGGAGAAGAAGAAGAAGAAGAAGAAGAAGAAGAAGAAGAAGAAGAAGAAGAAGAAGAAGAAGAAGAAGAAGAAGAAGAAGAAGAAGAAGAAGAAGAAGAAGAAGAAGAAGAAGAAGAAGAAGAAGAAGAAGAAGAAGAAGAAGAAGAAGAAGAAGAAGAAGAAGAAGAAATAATTAAATACAATTTGGGCGAATCGATTGCAGCCAAAGATGTCATTCATTTAGTTCCGTGCTCTACAGCTGGAATATTTGATAACTGCTGCTCCAGAGCACGTAACCTTTGGAATATTTACATTAATAAAATGCAAGATGGAGGGAAGTTAACCGTGATCTTTACACCCTTAACTCTACCGTACTCCCCACGTCGGGGCTAAGTAAAGATCACGGTTAACTTCCCTCCATCTTGCTTCGCTGCCGCGCTTTGTTCAGATCGCTCAGCGAAGGTTAGGATCTTAATTAAGATCAGATCCCAGAGGATCAATTAAACCCCACCCCCCTTCCGACTCTAGGAGTCTGACTTAGTGATGAAAACAAGCTTTGCTTTAAAACCCATTGCTGGTTCGATTATGGCGGGTTGCATGACACATTCATCCCGCCAGTGACCGATTCAAGATAGAAATAGGAGTTCTCGGGGCAGACTGTCTCCTGAGCTACGTCAGAGACAGAAACGGGACAATAAGGTCAGAAGGGACCTCGGAGGTCTTCTAGTCCAACCCCCCCTGCTCAGGCAGGGAGCCCTCTACCGTTTCAGACATGACTGTCCAGCCTTTTAATTTTTAAAACAACTCTTTTTTAAAACTGATTGTCACTGGTTGATTGTTCTCACTGTCAGGAAATTGCTCCATATTTCTTTCCCCGTAAAAAGGGATCATGTTACACTCCCACACCCACACACCGGGGGGCTATGACCGTCATAAATACGAGTCCGTTACCAAATGGATGAATTTTGGATGACGTGACCGCAAGGACCCCTGGCAAGGATCTTAAACAGTATGAGAAACGGTCCTCGGTCCCTTTTTTGTCAGTGGTCGTCGTAACTTTGGACGGTCACTAAATGAGACTTATCTACAATGACAGTCTCCAGACTGGGAAAGGTGGGAACAAACCCGTCAAGGTTGAAAATCAACTTGTGAAGCTGCGAGTCCATCATGCCTTCGCTCCGGACACAATCCTACACAATTGTTGATTTGTCTCGCGCACCTCTGAAAAACGGCGTGCTCATCAAATATCTTCCTTCATGTATGTTCAATGTGATAAGAGCCGAGTTTTGAAAGTCTGGTAAATTGTGCAAAATAGTCACCTCTTTCTTTTTCTTTCTTTCTTTCTTTCTTTCTTTCTTTCTTTCTTTCTTTCTTTCTTTCTTTCCTTCCTTCCTTCCTTCCTTCCTTCTTTCTTTCTCTCTCTCTCTCTCCCTCTCTTCTTTCCTTCCTTCTCCTCCTCCTTCTCCTCCCTCCCTCCTCCCACCTTTCTTTCTTTCTTTCTCTCACTCACTCATTCTCTCTCTCCTCCTCCTTTCTTCTCTCTTTTCTTTCATCCATCCATCTTTCTCTCTCCTTCCTATTTCTCCCTCCTCCCTCCTCCTTCCTTCTCTCTTTTCTTTCTTTCTTTCTTTCTTTCTTTCTCTTTCTTTCTCTTTCTCTCTCATTCACTCACTTTCTCTCCCTTCCTTCCTTCTCTCTTTTCTTTCCTCATCCATCCATCCATCTTTCTTTCTGTCTCTCTTCCTTCCTTCCTTCTCCTCCTCCCTCCCTCCTTCCTTCTTTCTTTTCCTTGCTTTCTTTCTCTCTCTCTCTCCCTTTCTTCCTTCTCTCTTTTTCTTTTCTTCATTCATTCATTCATCCATCTTTCTTTCTTTCTTTCTTTCTTTCTTTCTTTCTTTCTTTCTTTCTTTCTCTCTTCCTTCCTTCCTTCTCCCTTTTCCCTCTCTCCCTCCCTCCTTCCTTCCTTCCTTCCTTCCTTCCTTCCTTCCTTCCTTCCTTCCTTTCTTTCTCTCTCTTTCTCTCTCTCTCTCTCTCATACACACACACACACTTTCTATCTCCCTCCCTCCCTCCCTCCCTCCCTCCCTCCTTCCTTCTTCCATCCTTCTTCCTTCTTTCTCTTTTTCTATTTTTTTAATAATAATAAAAAAAAAGCAGTGGGGAGGGGGCAGGCTTCCCCCCCCCCCGTCTCAGACCCTCTGGTATGCTAATGTTCCAGTTCTCTGGGTTTTCATTTTCTGCAGGGACTAATTTGAAAGAAATGGCCAGTCTCCCAGCAGACTTCAAAGCAAAAAGCATTTGATGAGTTTTAGCAGTTTCTAGCAAGCTCTCATTTGAATTTCAGAGTGTTTCTCTCCAATTTTGCTGGTGACATTCAAGAGGGATGGTAGAGAAGGGATGGCTTTATCTGCTGGTAAAACTGGGCTGGGTTTTTATCCTTTCTTTCTTTCTTTCTTTCTTTCTGCGTGATTTGTTACAGCAAAAAAGAAGGCGGCTAGAAAGGAGACCTCTAAATTGGGAGGACGCAAGGACCACTTTAAGAAAGGATGGAGTGTGCAAATAAGTGAACAGAGGGGGGCGGAAAGTGGGGGCGGCGGCAGCGGTCTGGTTGTCCGTGGGGAATAGAGGTCAGGGAGAACAAGCGGTGGACTAAATCAGGAACTTCTTCAGCGGGACAAATTTCCCACCAATATCTCTGCTTTCCACTGGAAAGTCAGTTGGCAACAAGTTGTGTGTGTGTGTGTGCATTTCAAGCCCAGGTTGCAATCAAGTTTGGCCAGGACCATTGCAGAGAGAGAGAGAGAGAGAGAGAGGGAAAGTGGGTGAGAGAGAAAGAAAGAGAAAGAGAGGGAAAGAAAGAGAAAGAGAAAGAGAGAAAGAGGGAGGGAGAGGGGGAGAGAGAGAAAGAAAAAGAAAAAGAGGAAAAGAGAAAGAGAGAAAGAGAAAGAGAGAGAGAGAAAGAAAGAGAAAGAAAGAGAGAAAGAGAAAGAGAGAGAGGGAGGGAGAGAGAGAGAGAAAGAGAGGGAAAGGGAGGGAAGGAGGGAAAGAGGGAGAGAGAGAAAGAGGGAGAGGGAGGGAGAGAGAGAGAGAGAGAAAGAGAAAGAGAAAGAAAGTGAGAGATAAAGAAAAAGAAAGAGAAAGAGAGGAAGAAAGAGAAAGAGAGGGAGGGAGGGGGGAGGGAGAGAAAGAAAGAAAAAAGACAGAAAAGAGAGAGAGAAAGAAAGCGAGAAAGAGGAAGAGGGAGGGAGAGAGAGAGAGAGAGAGAGAGAGAAAGAGAGAGGGAAAGAAAGAGAAAGAGAGAGGGAAGGAGGGAGGGAGAGGGGAAGGGAGAGAGAGAAAGTCCATAATTCTTAAATGAAGATGCTGGCTGGGGAATTTTGGGAGTTGAAGGCCACCCATCTTCAAGCGAAAAAGGGGCTGCGGCTTCTCTTCCTTTGCTCTTTTTCTTCCTCCTCCTCCTCTTTCTCGTTCTCTCTTTCTCTTCCTTAAAACCTGGGTTCGTGCACGCCTTAAACCTGGCCCTCAAATTTGCCGGGTTCATGTGATGTGGCCCGAACGAAATAACTTCAATGGGACAGTCCGGTTGACGTTAAAATTAAAAACAAAAGAGAGAGAGAGAGAGAGAGATAGAGAGAGATGGTTTTAGGGATTGGAGGAATCCCTAAAAAAGCCCTCCGAATAGACACGAACCTTTGTGACCTCCAGACGCCATGCTTCACAAGACCCGGCTGGGGTCTAGCAAACCCTCGTTAAACTGAGTTTGCAGATTCTCATTGTGGTACCCCGGTCTGTTGGGTTTGACAACGGCAGTTCTGATATCTCGGGAGAAATGTCGAGATAAACGCAGGTCAGCCTTTGCGAACCAAGGGTATTCTCTTGGCTTTCTCACACTGAGAAAAAAATAAATAAATAACGGTCCTCCAACTTACGACCGTCGTAGCAAAGTGTCTAAAATTCAGGCGCTTGGCAACTGGCGTGTATTGCGACCTTTCGTGGTCAGGTGGTCATCGTTTGTGAGCTTCCGCCAAGCAATGTCCATGGGGGGGGAGCTGGATTCGCTTAACGGCCATGTGATTCACTTAACGACGGCGGTCTTTACCGCTTACCAAGGTGGTAAAATTGGGCACGGCACGCTCAGCGGCCTTCCTTAGCAACGGAAATTCTGGGGCCCTGTTGCTGTCGTAGACCGAGGACTTTTCACTCCTGATTGGTCTACGTGAATGGAATTACAATCGCAATTGATCGTGGGTTGTGATGCCGGTTGTAAGTGCGAGGACTGGTACCGCAAACCACTTTTTTCCAGGACCCATATAACTTCAAACGGGTCGCTAGACAAATCGTTTCTAATTCGAAGACTACGACTTTCATTCAACCCTGTCTGATTCACTTTTACCCGAGTGGCTTGCCATTGCCTCCTGTCCTGGGGCTGAGAGAGAGCGGCTGGCCCAAAGCCTACCAGCTTGGCTTCGTGCCCAGGGCACGACTAGAACTCGGAGCCTCCTGGACTTTCTAACCATGATGCCTTCAAACCTCCACAAACAAACTGCCATTCAAGAAAAGCCAGATCCAAGTTTAACATGAGCAGAAGTTGCCTTCAAGAAGAGGCTGGATTGCCATTGGTCAGAAATGGCGCAGGATCGGGAGGGGGGGGTTGGACTAGATGACCTCCAAGGTCCCTTCCAACTCTGTTATTCTGTTATCATTCTCTTATTCAGAAGTTGTGGGAGCTTCATCCCTGGAAGCCTTCAAGAAGAGGCCCGACTGCCCTCTGTCAGAAATGGCGCAGGGTCTCCTGCTTGGCCGGGAAAGGGGTGGGGGTGGGGCTGGACTAGATGACCCACAAGGCCCCTTCCAACTCTGTTCATCATCTGTTACTTGAGGGTCTTTCGGGAAGGCACAAAAGCCGACTTTGGAAAAAGATCGGGCGGCTCCAGCGGAGGCAACCGAGGAATATCTTAATAGACCCCAGGGGTCCGGAAAAGCGCTCCCCTTCTTCTCCACCCAATTATGGATGTCAGTCTCGGAGACCATCTTAGCTTTCGGAGAGAAACCGCTGACGTGGCGTGGCCATGTTGCATTTAATGCCTCGCACCGCTGTCGCCCACAATTTCATGCCTTCGTGTACATCTTTAACTCGTCGGTTGTTGACAGCTTCTCATCCCAGCCGCCTGAACGCGCCGAAGGACAAAAGAGACGGGAGCCACTCATTAGCAAAAAACAAAAAACAAAAAACAAAAAACCCAAAACCACCAACAACGACGTCTCGACACACCGTTCTCACTCCTCCCCCCCCCAAAAAAATTGCAAAAATAAATAAATAAATAAATAAATATCAACATCATCAAACATCTGGACAGAGAGTCCGCAGCATTTTCTACCACTCTGGTTGGGCACTGAGCGGAATGAGAAGTAGGGCAGAGATCCCACCGGTAGGCTATCCTCGGGGGTCCGAGGAGGCCGCCGTCGTGACAGGGAGATTGACAAAGCCGTGCAATTTTTTTTTCTCCTCTCCCCCCCCCACCCCCCCCCCTGCCTCGATCGTGCACCGCGCCTGAGCATCTCAATGAAGACAGGGGCGGGGGGGGGGAACACAGTGGAAACCGACGGAGGGTTTTTTGGTTTCCTTCCTATTCAAATGTTTGGAGAGCCCGCCTCGGTGGTTCGGAGAGAGAGAGAGAGAGAGAGAGAGAGAGACCAGGATGGCTTCCCAAGCATTCAGTGCATGAAATACACATTCCTCTTCCAACATGGCCTCCGTGCCGAGGGAGGAGAAGAAGAGGAGGAGGAAAGCTTGGAGCGAATCCGAAAAAATGACAAAATGGGAGCACGGATTAGGTTCTTTCAGCACCATGGAGAGCTCTCGGCCAAGAGACACGTTGTTCTAAGAAGCATTTGGTCAGGGGGAAATTTGATAGCTGTTTCTCAATGCTTGAAGGGCTGTCACGGAGAATTTATTCTCCATAGCTTCTGAGGGGAGGACAAGAATCAATCGGAATAGAGCTGGAAGGGACCTTGGAGGTCTTCTAGTCCAACCCCCTGCTCAAGCAGGAGACCCCAGACCATTTCAATCAATCAGTCAGTCAGTCAATCAGAATAGAGATATCAGCCAGGTTTCCCAAGACCTCATCATGGTAAATAGTAACAGAATAACAGAGTTGGAAGGGACCTTGTAGGTCATCTAGCCCAACCCTACCCACCCCCCGCCCATGAAATGTGGCTTATTGCTGGCAGACCGTTCTCTCTTCACCTTGACATCTTTGACCCTCCAGTATTTGAGGGGCTGCCCCAAAGAAGTGTGTGTGTGTGTGTGTGTGTGTGTTAGCCTATTCTCCAAAGCCCCTGAAGGCAGGACAAGAAGCAACGGATGGAAACTCATCAAGGAGAGAAGCAACCTGGAATTAAGGAGGAATTTCCTGACAGTGAGGACAATTAATCAGTCGAGCGGTTTGCCTTCAGAAGTTGTGGGTGTTTCATCACGGGAGGTTTTCAAGAAGAGATTGAACATTTATTTGTCTGGGATGATATAACGGTGCCCACCTTGGGCAGGGGGTTGGACTAGATAGAACAAGGGTCCCCAATCCAGGATAATGAGGGGACCGGAGGCTAAAACATACGATGAATGGTTGCAGGAACTGGGCCTGGCTAGTCTGGTGAAGAGAAGGACCAGGGGAGACATGAGAGCATCTTCCAATATTCGAGGGGCTGCCACAGAGAGGAGGAAGGGGGTCAAGCTATTCAAAGGCTCCTGAAGGCCAGACAAGGAATAATGGATGGAAACTGATCAAGGAGAGATTCAACCTGGAAATAAGGAGGAATTTCCTGACAGCGAGAACTATCAACCCATGGAACAGAAGTTGCCTTTGGAAGTTGTGGGAGCTTCATCCCTGGAGCCTTTCAAGAAGAGACTGGACTGCCATCTGTCAGAAATGGTGTAGAGGTCTCCTGCTCGGGAGGCCGGGGTTGGGGGGTTGGACTAGATGACCCACGAGGTCCCTTCCAACTCTGTTAATTTGTTAGCCTGGAAGCTTTCAAGAAGAGACTGGACTGCCATCTGTCGGAAGTGATGTAGGTTCTCCTGCCTGGGCGGGTGGGGGTTGGACTAGATGACCTACAAGGTCCCTCCCTGTCAATCGAATCGACTCAAATCAAATAGAATATAACTTTATTGCAGTCATAGACCAGCAATAGACGCACAATAAATTAAAAATAGTACTAACCTTAATTGTGAATAGTAGCATCCCTGTTTATTAAAAGACATGATCTCAAACCGTTAGGGTCACTCCCTACAACTCTGTTAATCTGTAATCTCTAATCCCCTGGACCCACGGCCTACTACCAAGGCGTGAGCTGTTCGGAACCGGGCCTCAGAAGAAACGGCGCGGCGCGGCGCAGCGCGTTCCTGCCCGTTAACTCGCGGGGAACCATCTCCTCTCCCTTCCACCCATCCGGAAAGCCAGAAAAGTTGGTGGACTCTGGACTAGGTCGAAGGACCTCCCGAGGTCCCTATGGTCGGATGCAAACCCGCTCGGGATGCGCCATCTCAGGAAAGACATCCGAGCGAGGACCTTCAACTCTCGCTCCGCAGAGAGAGAGAGACGAGAGACGAGAAGATCTCCCAGCGGTCTTGACCAGGATGTAGACAATGTGTCTTGTGTCTTAAGAGGCCGTCGTCCTTTCCTAATCCTATAGGATGGTCTCGGTGGCTTTCAAACCCACCGAAGAAAGCCCGAGTCTCCAGCTCGATCAGCTTCTCCGAATGAAATCTGGCTGACAAAGCGTCTTTTGTCCTAATAAAGCTGTCACTGCAAGGCTATTATTTCCCGGCTCATAAACGGAGCTTGCCCTCCGTTTCACCAGATAATCTGCCTATTTAAAAAAAAAACAAAAAAACCATCGCTTTTCAGCCAGCCCGGTGAAAGCTCTCAGCCACTTGTAGCCAATGCAGTCTACGGTCTGGGCGAGAAAAAAAAAGATATATATATATAAATATATATATATATATATATATATATATATATATATATATATATATATATTCGGAAGAATAGAAAATAGCATCTAAGGTTTTGCAAAGAAGGGCTACGATGCACAGCAGGATTCAATTCCACGTTTTTTCCCCCCTCTCCCTCCCTCCCTCCCTCCCTGCTTTCGGGAATAGTCCCGTTTTTTGGGTGGATCGTCTTGTAAAACGGTTGGGAAAGGAGGGGCAGCTCCGTTAAAGAAAAATTAAATTAAACCGAGAGCGTGTTCGGGTCTTTTGACGGGTGGCCAGTTGCCGTAGAGGGTATCGCGGTTTAAACCCAGGGGCCTGGGGTAAGAGAGGCTCGGTTTAAACCTGATGTCAGTCTGTTTTGCTTAAATCGTCATTTATTGAAGAAACCAGACTGGCTCCTTGGTTCAGGCCATCAATTCTGGTTTGCAGAGACCCACCATGGCCATAAGCCCGTATGCCACACGCGAGCAAAATCAGTTAGGGCCTTGCAGGGGTTTCGCTTTGGGTGCAAAGGGATGCTTTCGCCAGCTGTTCTCTTTTTGTTTCCCAAAAAAATTAGGAAAATTAAGAAAAAATAGGAAACTTTTGCAAGTTGCTTTGGAGGACAGCTGTTGAAATTCCCTGTGAAATCCAGAGCAAAAAAAATAAATAAAATACAATTATTGTGTTGAACAGGGCAGGAAGCCTCCCCCAAAAATAGACAACGCTACCTAAATTTTTGTATACAGGGACTCCTTGACTAACAACAGTTCATTTACTGACCGTTCGGAGTTTACGACAGCATTGAAAAATGCCCATTTTGCACACGAACGTTGTAGCATGGTCGCATGATCACAGAATTCAGATGCTAGGCAACTGGCATGTACTTACGACGGTTGCAGCATCCCGGGGTCACGCGATCCTCTTTTGCAACTTTCTGGCAAGCAAAGTCATTGGGGAAGCCGGATTCACTTAATGACCATGTTACTAATTGAACCACTATGGTGATTCACATAACGACCGTGGCGAGAAAAGTTGTAAGATGGGGGCAAAACTCACTTAACAAATGTCTCACGTAGCAACATAAATTCCGGCCTCAATTGCGGTCGTAAGTCGAGGACTATCTGGTACTAATTGCATCAACAGAGGAAGGAAGGGAAGGGAAGGGGAGGGAGGGAGGGAGGGAGGAAGGAAGGAAGGAAGGAAAAGGAAGAAGGAAGGAAGGGAAGGAAGGAAGGAATGGAAGGAAGGAAGAAAAAGGAAGAAGGAAGGAAGGGAAGGAAGGAAGGAATGGAAGGAAGGAAGGAAAAGGAAGAAGGAATGGAAGAAAGGGGGAATGGGAGGAAGGAAGCAAGGAAGGAGGAATGGAAGGAAGGAAGGTGGGAGGGAGATGGAGAGAGAAGAGAAAGGTATAAAAGGTAAGGGGAAGGGAAGGGAGAGAAACAAAGAGAGAGAGAGAGAAAGAACAACATGGAGGAAAGAAAAAAGAAAAGAGTTGAGAGAAAAGAAAGGAAAACAGAAAAAAGAAAAAAGTAGAGATTAAAGAAAAGAAAGAGAAAGGAAGGAAGGAAGGAAGGAGACCAACAAGAAAGAAAAATAAAAGCAATAGAAAGAAATAAAGTAAAAGAAGAGAAAGAGAAAGAAATATAAAAATGTGGCTTCCAATCTTCCTTTAGTCATAAATAAATTACATTTTACCTTCTCTCTCTTGGAGATTAAACCATATTTGCCTTAATCTACCTTTTCGAATCCTCAAACCTATATATCACAACTACACTCCCCCTCCCCTTCTACTCAGCAGAAAGTCCCTAAAGGGTTTCCAGCCGCTAACAAATGTAGTTATTGTCTTTTCTCTAATTAAACAAGCCGATTTTGCCAACTCGGCTAATTCTGTCAACTTCCCCAAGCGGTCCTTTATGTTGGATATTTTAAGAGCCCTTCCATCATATTATATCTGGCTGGATCCCAAAAATCTTTTCTAGTTCCTTGTCTGTTATCAGGGGGGGGGGGAAAAAATCCAGATTTCAGTTGAAATATGGGTCTTTAAAAATTCTTCCCATGACTGTATATATTTAAAGTCAGAATTTTTTAACAAGCAAAATGACCCTTTAATCGTCTCTATTTAACAACCGAGATTTGAAGTCCCTTTGCTCCGTTCATTGTTCCAGACTCATGCACAAACCATAAATCGTTTTATTAAAAATTCTCTTTTCAGTCAAATCCTAATGTAAATTTCAACCCTTCCAGCCTCGTTTTCCTGCTGTTCCTTCTGGATATTATGTCCTTTCTGTGCATTTTTAAATTTTGAGATACTTTTAACCCATGGAAATATATATATATGATTTCACGCCTGTGTATTGATGTGGTCATTCAGGATATATTAATAACTGCTGTTAGATCTGCAAAGATGGGCATTGTCAAACTCGGTTGAAAATCACAACCCTGCAGCATTGCACGCGCTGCGGTGTGTTTTTTGCAAACTGTACGGGGTCAGCGTTGCACAAGGGAGCTACCACAAGGGAATCACACAGTTGTGAAATGCCGGCACCTGGACAGAAGAAACCCATAAAGCCAGTTGCGGGTTCATATTTTCAAACTATGAAAAAAGGCTACCACAAAACCCACAATTTCCAGCTTGCTTGGAAGAGTTTTTGGCAAACAAGGAACATGGTTGTGTGTAGGAGGTGTTGAGATGCGAGCAAAAATAGAAAAACCCCGTAAGAATAGAAATTCTGGTTGAGAAAAATAAAAGCAATAGAAAGAAATAAAGTAAAAGAAGAGAAAGAGAAAGAAATATAAAAATGTGGCTTCCAATCTTCCTTTAGTCATAAATAAATTACATTTTACCTTCTCTCTCTTGGAGATTAAACCATATTTGCCTTAATCTACCTTTTCGAATCCTCAAACCTATATATCACAACTACACTCCCCCTCCCCTTCTACTCAGCAGAAAGTCCCTAAAGGGTTTCCAGCCGCTAACAAATGTAGTTATTGTCTTTTCTCTAATTAAACAAGCCGATTTTGCCAACTCGGCTAATTCTGTCAACTTCCCCAAGCGGTCCTTTATGTTGGATATTTTAAGAGCCCTTCCATCATATTATATCTGGCTGGATCCCAAAAATCTTTTCTAGTTCCTTGTCTGTTATCAGGGGGGGGGGGGAAAAAAATCCAGATTTCAGTTGAAATATGGGTCTTTAAAAATTCTTCCCATGACTGTATATATTTAAAGTCAGAATTTTTTAACAAGCAAAATGACCCTTTAATCGTCTCTATTTAACAACCGAGATTTGAAGTCCCTTTGCTCCGTTCATTGTTCCAGACTCATGCACAAACCATAAATCGTTTTATTAAAAATTCTCTTTTCAGTCAAATCCTAATGTAAATTTCAACCCTTCCAGCCTCGTTTTCCTGCTGTTCCTTCTGGATATTATGTCCTTTCTGTGCATTTTTAAATTTTGAGATACTTTTAACCCATGGAAATATATATATATGATTTCACGCCTGTGTATTGATGTGGTCATTCAGGATATATTAATAACTGCTGTTAGATCTGCAAAGATGGGCATTGTCAAACTCGGTTGAAAATCACAACCCTGCAGCATTGCACGCGCTGCGGTGTGTTTTTTGCAAACTGTACGGGGTCAGCGTTGCACAAGGGAGCTACCACAAGGGAATCACACAGTTGTGAAATGCCGGCACCTGGACAGAAGAAACCCATAAAGCCAGTTGCGGGTTCATATTTTCAAACTATGAAAAAAGGCTACCACAAAACCCACAATTTCCAGCTTGCTTGGAAGAGTTTTTGGCAAACAAGGAACATGGTTGTGTGTAGGAGGTGTTGAGATGCGAGCAAAAATAGAAAAACCCCGTAAGAATAGAAATTCTGGTTGAGAAAAATAAAAAGCGACAAAAATCCACTCTCTAAAAGAAAGAAATACGCATTCTGATTTTAACCGTGAGGGAAAAATGGTTCCTTCGTTGAAAAATTCAAATAATAATAATAATAATCACACCAGGCCGACATTTACAGTATCTGTAGTCCTCAAATTATGACCATTAATGGAGTCTGCCCATCCCAGTTATAACCTGGAATGGTCATAAAACAGGTCGGAGGTGCGACCGACTGGATTTTGTTACCTTTTTTTTTGTGGCGGTTGTTAAGTGAATCACTTCAGTCTTTAAGTGAATGAATGGTCGGCCGATAATTGGACTTCCCGACTGTCAGAACTTAAAATCCGGGTTGTAAGTTTCCCCCCTCCCCCCACAAAAGTAGTTCTGTTAGAACTTTGGGTGATCGCTAAGCGATCGGTCGTAAGTCCAGGACTGCCTGATGTTTTTAATTTAGCTTCGATTGCTCACCGATTTTAACCAGCCTTATTAAGGCTTATTAATATTCTGATTAACTTAAGCAGACTCAATTCTGATTGAGGCAAGGATGGGAGACCACCTGGAAAACCCCAAAACTGCAGGCTGGCCGGGGAACGGTGTAAAAATAGAATAGAATAGAATAGAATAGAATTTTATTGGCCAAGTGTGATTGGACACACAAGGAATTTGTCTTTGGTGCATAAGCTCTCAGTGTACATAGAATAGAAGAGAAGAGAAAAGAATAGAATAGAATAGAATAGAATAAAATAGAATAGAATAGAATAGAATAGAATTTTATTGGCCAAGTGTGATTGGACACACAAGGAATTTGTCTTGGTGCATATGCTCTCAGTGTACATAAAAGAAAAGAAAAGATACGTTCATCAAGGTACAACATTGTAAATAAAATCACGTTATGCGGATTTAATAACAGAATAACAGTGCTGGAAGGGACCTCGGAGGTCTTCTAGTCCAACCCGCTGCTCAGGCAGGAAAACCCTAGACCGGTTTTATTTATTTATTTATTTGTTTGTTCATACTTTTATACCGCCCTATCTCCCTAGGGACTCAGGGCGGTTTACAGCCAGATAAAAACATAAATATATACAGAATAAAACACTGATTTAAAAAACTTATTCAATAGGCCGAATATTTAAAATAGAAATATAAATAATAAA
Source organism: Ahaetulla prasina (assembly GCF_028640845.1). Classification (NCBI taxonomy): domain Eukaryota; kingdom Metazoa; phylum Chordata; class Lepidosauria; order Squamata; family Colubridae; genus Ahaetulla; species Ahaetulla prasina. The sequence goes on along the minus strand of NC_080556.1, from coordinate 2,260,913 downwards.
ACCCCATTTAAAACCAAATTTAAAATTTAAAAAATTCTAGTCCAGTCCTGCGCAAATAAATAGATGTGTCTTAAGCTCGCGGCGGAAGGTTCGAAGGTCAGGAAGTTGGCGAAGTCCAGACAAACGGTTGTACAATCGTGCATTTTTAACTTATTTTTCTAACTTTTATAGAATATTGTTATTTACATTCTTACGCGATTTGGATGTATTTCGGCTGCCCTTGAAAACTTCAGCTGATAATCCCGAAATTGGAAAAGGGGATGTTATGAATTTAAAACATTTTAAACCCAACTGGGACCCTTGTGACTTTCTGCCGTGCTCCTGGGATGAAATGACAGGCAATCCTCGACTTGCGACCGCAGCTGGGCTCCAAATTTCCGTTCCTAAGCAAGACAGAATTTTGCCTTTACGGCTTCTCCTGCCGCGGTTTGTTAAGTGAGCCACTGCACTTGTTAAATCACTTTCCCTGTTGATTTTTGCTGGCTGCAAAAGGACCGTCATAAATATGGACCGGTTGCCAGGCGTCCAAATTTTGATCACCTGATGCTGCAACGGTCGTTAAGTGTGGGAAAAAAATTATTTAGCAACCCTCGCAAGGTTGTTGTGATGGCCATAACAGGAAGAGGAAACTACGTTGGATATGTTCAGCGTCTTGAATTATTTGTAAAAAAATTAAGGCAGGATACAAGCATTTACATCAAATATTATAAATTCGTGACCTTCCAAGCCTGCTTCCAGCAAGGGGCAGAACTAGATTTGCTTAATGGCTGTGAAAAAACAACAACACCTGATTCGCTTAACAACCATCTTGCTTAGTGACGGAACTCCCTGTCCCGATTGCAGTCTTACGTTACGAGGATGATCTGTTAAAGAGTCACACACCTCCGCATCTTTGCAGACAACTCTGTGTATCTGTAAAGAGGCGTGACTTGATGTATGACCACAATCGGGACTGGAAGCTCCGTCGCTAAGCAAGACGGTCATTAAGTGAGCCCTTTTTAAAAAAAAATCTTTTTTTATATCTCTTTTTATATCCGGCATTTTGCAATCTGGATTTGCAGGTTTCGATGCCGTGTTTTTGTGCCAAATAGATCGCCATGTTTCTTGTCTGCAGAAATTGCAAATTTACACTGTCCAGTCTGTTTTTTTTTTGTTTTTTTTTAAAACAACCTTTTCACCCCAAAATATTTTGTCTTTCCAAGCTAGGGGAAAACATCTGTATCCCACTAGAATAGATTTTATCCCTATCAGGAGTGGAAGTGGGGGGGGAAAAAGAAAAGGAGTTAGAAACAGACCACAGAATATATATTAAAAATGCTCGCATTTTATCCCTATATTTAAATATTAAACACATTAACTGCAACGCGGAGCATAGAAAATAGCTGGGCTCACCTGGATTTTTTCCCCCCCAGGAAAGCAAAATATGTGTATGTGTGTGTGTGTGTACTAGAAATCAGTTCAAAAATAATAATAAATAAATCAGAAATGTAAATGGGAAGAAACCCGAAATAAAAAGGAACAATTTTCTTTGAAAGACTTTCGGAGATTTCAAAAATAAAATAGAAGAATAATACATTCCCAAAAGAATCCGGCTTTTGAAAGTGTGGGTTTATTAATTTATTAATTAATTTATTTTTTGGGTGGGGGTCGAGGGGGGGGTCGTGCCATTTTAGCATCTCTCCTTTGCTTCGAACTCCCGGCGGGTCAGTTCTGAGCTCCGGAGACCCCCCCACCTACCCATCCAGGACCCCTGCCCCTGTGCCCAAGCTAGGTTTCTCTCCATCCTTCCTTTCTGTGCCAGCTTGGGGCAGGATGGGTGAGAATGGAGAGAGAGAGAGAGACCCCTGTTTGAAAGTTTGGGTTTCCTAGCAACGGGGGGGAAACAAGCTGCTGTGCATCCTCTCTCTGTGTGTGTGTGTGTGTTTGTGCATTGGTGTGTGTGTGCTTTCCCCTGGCAGGGAAAAGAAGGAAGCAACCGGGAGCCCTTGGCACAAAGAACCCCCTCCCACCATTTCTCTGGTTCGCATGTCAGAGAAAATGCTTCCCGACAAAAGGCAGAGGGGAGGGGTCCTGGACCGAAGGGGTGCCTCCAATTGGCTTGGGCACCCGTGACAGGCAGCTGGGCTCCCCCCTCCTCCCCAACCTCTCTCTCTCTCTTTTTTTTTTCTTCCTTCCTTCCTTCCTTCCTTCCCTCCCACCCACCCACCCACCCGCCGGCTTCTCGGGGATGCGATCCAATGTGGGGAAAGTCCATTAAGCGGAGCTGGCGCCGAACAGCAGGACGTTGGCCAGCTCCAGCTGGCGGCCAGCTCCCCACGCAGGATGGCCGGATCCCCCTGGGAAGTCGCCGCTGCCACCCCGGCTGTCCTCCTGGCAGCGCTGGCCACCTGCCTCTCGGCCACCACCAGCGAAGGTAGGTAGGGAGCCCAAGGTGTGCGTGTGTTTGTGGGGAGAGGAAGAGGAGGAGGAGGAGGAGGAGGAGAGGGAGGCAAGGAGGGTTCGGGGAGGGGGATGCGCAGCAATCCGGCTGCAGCTGCCCGCCGACTTGGGCATCCCGAGCTAGCTGGGTTCCCTTGGAAACCTGAATTTGGGGCTGGGGAGGGGGGACACCCTGCCAAGGGTGAGGAGAGTCCGGGGCATCTTTTGGGGATCCTCACCTTCTCACCCCTCCTCCTCCTCCTCGGTCTCTCTGAGGCTCTGGACATCTTCACTGGGCATCTCGACTTTCTCTCTTTATAACAAAAGCAGGCTAGGATGGTAGGAAGGGACCATGGAGGTCTTCTAGTCCAACCCCCTGCCTCGGCAGGAGACCCTAGCCTAGACCCTTCCCCTCAAATGCCGAGAGGGGGGGGGGGAAGAGGCGGGTTTAGATCCAGAGCGGGCACTGCTTTATAATTCGGACTCCTGCCCCGTTTTTTTTTTTGGACTCGGGACTCTCGTTTCTCAAATAGACTCTTCTCGCCTCTCCCGGATTCCAGGCGGCCTTTGCTTGGCCATGAGCTCTTCCCTTTGCTCCCCCACCCCAGGATCAGTCGGGGTCACAGGGCAACCCCTTTGCACTCCTCGGGGGATGCCCCCAATTTGCACGCATCTCTTTGTGGCTCTCCTCTGGGTGTGTGTTTGTGTCTTTTTTTTCTGCCTTCCCCCCTCCTGCCATTGCAATCTGTCCTTGTGTCCTTCTTGGCAGCGTTCTCTTCTCTTTTATTTTCTCTTCTCTTCTCTTCTCTTCTCTTCTCTTCTCTTCTCTTCTCTTCTCTTCTCTTCTCTTCTCTTCCCTTCCCTTCCTCCAGACCCTTCCTCTCCATAGCACACCTTCTCATCTCCCTTCTTCCTGTCTTCCCATCCATACTGGTAACTTTTCTTTGGGCAATTCTGAAGGATGGCATCCTGGAATCCCACTTTTTGTCCCAAACAATCTGGGAAAGAAGTCACACTGAGCCAGAAAAAGAGAGAGAGAGAGAGAGAAGGAGAGAGAAAGGGAAAGAAAGAAAAGAAGAGAGAAAGAGAGAGGAGAGGGAGAGGAGAAAGAAAGAGAGAGAAAAGGAGAGAGAGAAGGAGGGAGAAAGAGAGAGAAGGAGAGAAAAGGAGAGAGAGAAAGAGAAAGAGAAAGAGAGAAAAGGAGAAAGAGAGAGAAGGAGGGAGAAAGAGAGAAAAAGAGAGAAAGAGAGAGAAGGAGTGAGAAGGAGAAAGAGAGAGGAGAGGGAGGAGAGAGAAAGAAAGAGAGAGAGAGAAGGAGGAGAAAGAGAGAGAAGGAGAGAAAAGGAGAGAGAAAGAGAAAGAGAAAGAGAGAAAAGGAGAAAGAGAGAGAAGGAGGGAGAAAGAGAGAGAAAAAGAGAGAGAAGGAGTGAGAAGGAGAAAGAGAGAGAGGAGAGGGAGGAGAGAGAAAGACAGAGAGAAAGAGAGAGAAGGAGAGAGAGAGAGACAGGAGAGAGAAAGAGAGAAGGTGAGGTTAGGGTTAGGGTTAAAAGAAACTGCTTGAATCTTGATGCGTTTGAGAGACCCACATCTCGCCCAAACCGAGTTTATTTAAGTCCTGCCCATCTCACAAACAAGGAAACCAGGTTCAGGGCTGTTGTATGAAGCCATCAGCCTGGCTGAACAGAATAACAGAGTCGGAAAGGGCCCTGTAGGTCATCTAGTCCAGCCCTATCCCATTTCAGACAAACAACGGTCGTCCAGTCTCTTCTCGAAGGCCTCCAATTGATGGGAGCACCCACAACTTCTGGAGGCAAGTCGTTCCACGGGTGAATTGATCCGGAATGACAGAACAGCGGAATAATAAGACAGTTGGAAGGGACCTCAGGGGTCTTCTAGTCCAACCCCTTGTTCGAACAGGAGACCATGATGGCCCAGGATCGGCAACTTCTGGTGGCAAGCCGTTCCGCTGGTTAACGGTTTTCGCTGTCGAGAAATTTCTCCTTAATTCCAGCTTGCTTCTCTCCTTGTATAAAATTCCATCCGTCGCTTCTCGTCCGGCCTTCAGGTGCTTTGGAAAAAAATAAATAAATTGAGCCCCCCTCCCCTCCCTCAAAATACTATCATATCCCCCCTAATTCTTCTTTGTCTCCAGACTGGCCAAAGCCAAATCCTACAACCGTTCTTCATATTTTTTTAAAATCTCCGGGCCCTTTAACCATCTTCGTTGCGCTTCTCTTGCACTTTTTCCAAAGGTCTCACCCAACCTGTAATGCGGGGAACCGAAACTGGGAGCAAAATTCCAGGTGTGGCCTTACCTGTCGAGAAAGCCTGTTATGCATTTCTAAGCTTATCTCCTTTCTTTCTCCGGGGGGGCTTGTGAATTAGGGCCACACCCCGATTCTGCCTCCATGTTCCTCCAGCCGCCCCGTCACGCCAACTCACCCACCCAACCTACCCACCCTTGGGAGCCAACTTCCTCGCCTCCCACTAACCACCAATGTTGGTTTGTTCAGACGCTGGGCGGAAGGGACCCCGGCGATGTCTTGCTTGGGTTTTGATTCTGCAATCGAACAGCCCCCCCAAATTGTCAGCTTCGTTTTCTCTCTCTCCCCCCCCTCCCACCCCGTTCTTCCCCGTGATCTTAATTAGATGGCGGTCTGTTCGGGGATCCCCAGGGCCCGCCTGATCTGGGATCTGCTGGTTTTTCGTCCTTTCATCTAGCAGCCATCGCATTTGCAGGCAGCTGTTCTCCCAGCGTGAACTGAAGGGCGGCAGGGGGTGAGTGGGTTAAAATCTGCTTTTTAGCAGCTTGAATAAATCGAGGAAAAGCTCATTCGGCTATAATTTCGCCCGGCGTCCAAAGATCGGAGGCGAATGGCGAGTTTCGTCCAGCGAGATTCCTCCAGCATTTGTCGGCGGGTAGATCTGGCAGTCACGAGAATCGATCCGGAGGGATCCTATTTTGTTTTGTTTTGTTTGTTTTAAACGGAACATTTATCCTCGGCTTATCTAGTGATACGTTTATTTTTATTTATTTATTTTTCTTCCCTTCCAGCAGGAAGGAATATCCCCAGTTTTCCTTCTTGGGGGGGGAAAAGAACAAAAAAACCCAACCACCACCCCTCGGTCGAATTTTTTGGTCCAGCTGGATTGGGGGAGCTGTCCTCGCTGAGTGTTTTGTGCCCGACGTTAAGCCAGGATGACAAGAGGCCAAGATTGGCCCGAACGGAGTTTAGCGCCTTCTCGGCCCAGGGTTGTCTTTTGTCCTGTTTGGAAAGATGCGCTTGGTGCGACCCCTGAAATGCTTAAAATTAAAGGGATGGAAGGGTTGGAAGGGATATGAAGATCATCTAGTCTAACCCCCCCCACCCGAAATTCTTTGCCAATCAAAACCTGCATTTTCTCTCTTTCTTTCTTTCATCTTTCTTCCTCCCTTTCTTTTTCCTTCCTTCCCTCCCTCCCACCCTTATTGTCTTCCCTTCCTTCCTTCCCCTC